>NW_027281773.1:282500-321567 GCF_046629955.1 Centroberyx affinis
CTGTTCTTCCCTGCACTTGCATGAACTTCTTGTGTTATTTTAACTTGAAATGAATCTAACCTGGCCTAATCTAAAATGCTTTCAGCTACAATGATGTTTGCAATACTGAGAAAATAGATATCACAAAGGGAAAACAACCTAGCAATGGCACAGTTGAAGCCTATCTTGTCTAAGTCCTATTAAGACATCAGACTTGGGTATGAGGGGAGGAGGAGGAGAGGTAGTGGTGGGGGTGGGGTGGGGGATGTAGTGTGGTGAGGGGTTATGAGCAAGGAAGAGAGCATGTCATGTCACATCGGGGAGTCGAGACACGGGGCCAATAACTTTAAAGAGAGGGGAAAGACCGGGTGAGAGAGAGAGAGAGACATAAAAGACAGGAGTGAGAGGGAACACAGGTCGGGCAGCGAGGGAAGATAATAGAGACATAAAGTAAGACAGCGAGAGAGAGAGAGAGAGAGAGAGAGAAAGTGTGCAAGAGTGAATGTGTGTGTGTGGTTCATCTTCCCCACTGGGAGCAGACCTCCCCCCTATCATAACCCTGAGAGTGGAAGAAGGGGCGGGGGGGGGGGGGGGGCAGCGAGACCGCAAACACATAATTGACCAGAAAAACGATTAAGTCATCATCTGAAGCGCCCTGGCCCGCAGGGGGCTCAAACATGTACTTAACCCCGCTCGCCAATTACCCCCCGACTCTCCTCCCCTTCTCCACTCCTCCCAGGCAGGAAGAAAGGAGAAGAAAAAGGGAGAGAGAGAAAAAAAGACAGAGAGAGAAAGAGAGAGAGAGATGATAAGCGCTGCGGAGAAGGCTGTGGCTATCTGATCTGTGCCGCTCGGCTGGATTCAATAGGGGCGAGGTAAACCTATTAAGAGCTGCAGGCCCAGCCCGGCTCTTTTTCCGCCTGGCCTCAGCAGTGAAAACACACTGTCCAAACATCCACACCGCTAGATAAGGACCTCGGGGGGCTCAGGGTAGCCCCCCCCACCACACCCCCACCCCCCCCAAGCCCGCTCCCCCTAACCACCCTGCCGAAAGCATGGTGCTCCCCACACACACACACACACACACGAGGACAAACACCAGATCTAACCCTAAAAAAAACAAAAAACACTTTCCTTCATCCCTCAGTGCCCCCCAAAAGAAAACATCTCACTTGCTCCCAAAAAATTCTGGCCTGCAAAAGCTTTATGTCCCCCCCCCCAACCCAACCACCACCCCACACCCTCCACTCCCTCGGCCCTCATCCACACACACACACACACACACACACACACACGCAGACACAGGCCTTCTCTCCTCCCTCCCCTCTGCTCTTTTTGTGGTGCTGGAAGAATGGGGGGACAAAACGCTACTAAACGCTGAGCGGGCTGCTCGCTGGGGAGGCAGAGCGGTTTTGACATGGAGATTAGGCTCTGGCTATTGTTCGACAACACACACACACACACACACACACACACACACTCCTCACGATCTGGGATGGCACTCAGACTCACACATACACGACACACATGCATAAACATACGCACACATGCACAACAGAGTGGGAAGGCGAGACGACAGAACAGAAAGGTATGAGACAAGCAGAAAGTTTGGCCAATCGGAAGAGGCGAAATAGCTAGACTAGAAGGCAGGACAAGGGCTAAAGGAGGGGGCCGGTGCCTTTCTGGAATGATCGGCGGATGACATAATGGGGGAGTGAAAGAGAATAAGTCCGCTTGACATTGTTTGGCAGGGGTTTGGGAGGGTGTGTGTGTTCGGGGGGAGGAGGGGTGGGAGGGAGGGGGGGGTAGTATGGTGGCTGTCCTAAAGTGCAGGGTGAGCATAAATGGGGAAAGGGGGGGGGGGGGGGGGGTAAGCAGGGAGGAGGGGAGGAGGGGAGGAGGGGAGGCGAGTGGGTCAGCGCCGTCGGACAATGGCGTTCGGGGGCGGGGGCGGAGGGGGGGGGGGGCCAGAGAGTCGGAACGTGAGCAGTCAGCAAGCCGGGGTCGTGACATCGGAGTGTCAAACAAACAAACTACTGACACTTACAAATACAGCGGCCGCACGGGGCTATTCTTAAACACACACAATGTAGCAGACAGACTTCACGGTCAGAGTGTGACAGAGCACAAAAACACACGCCGCTTCGTCCAAGTTTCACTTCTGCGGACGGGGCCGATATAAATCTTTACCTGGAAGTAAGACCAGAGCAATACCTGTTTGTGTGTGTGACATTAGCGAATTGGTGTGTATATATATGAGTCTATGTGTGTGTGTGTGTGTGTGTGTGTGTGTGTGCGCATGCGTCTGCGCGCATGTATGATTGAGGGCTACATACTGAGATTAAAGTCAGTGAAAGAGTTACCATCGCTCATGCAGGAGACCTTTGGTGTCACTGGAGCCCAGTGACTGATAGATTTGTCACTTTGGACAAGGATCACTTTATTATACCGACAGCCAGGGAGAAAATGTATGAAGGCCTATGCAACTGAACTGAGTACAGTACGTGCACACTCACATGCACTGCACTGGACATACAATACACACAAATGAACAGTAGTGCATAGATACCACACTTACATACACCAAATTATATTTTCTACACATCAACTACACAAACACTCAAACACACACATAGGCTCAATTTCGGTGTGTGCACTGAGTCCCCCTGCAGCTCCAGCAGTCTTGGTTCATTAAGTTGCCGGTGGGGGACAAACACCCCCTGATAGCAGCTAAGGACAAGAGTCCTCAGTGTAGAGGGAGGGAACCGGTTCAAAGGAGCAACATCACTGCAGCTCCTTAATCAGAGCTGGCAGGGGTCAGCCAGCACAGACATGAGACATGGCAGTGGGGAAAATGTGTGTGTGTGTGGGTGTGTGTGTGTGTGTGTGTGTGTGTGCTTGGTTGGCTGAGAGGCAGATGAGAGAGAGACAGCGAGAGCGTGTTTCTCACACTCACACTCAAGAGCCTGTGAAAGGTCAGCGTTTAGTGCTAACAGCACAAGATAGAAAGTGGCACACACACGCACACACACACACACACACATGCACACACACACACGCATACACACACACACATGCACACATGCTTTACAGATGCATAGACCCATACTTAAGACCAGAATAGGAAAACACTCAAGTCTCCATGGTCTAAACGCCAGCTAGCCTCTCGCCAAAAGTATTCAATCTCAATTCTCTCTCAAACTCAGTAACTTCAGTATCACTCTTCAACCAATAAATTAACACGTAGAATCAGCTTGATTTGGTGTTTTCTATTATTATGGCTTTTGGTAAGAATGTGCGGCTGCCTTTTATAACTGATGACTAGGATGAAAGGCCAAAGTCTCTCTCTCTCTCCAACACTTTCTCTGACACAGTGGTCAACAATGGAGCAGAAAGCACACAGATGACCTCAGAGCGCTAAGCTACATCCAGAACAACCGGAGAGGAGAGCAGAAAGAGAGAGAAGCTGTCCGGGCCCCTCTCTCTCCCTCTCTCTCCCTCTCTCTCTGTGGCTCTCTCTCTCTCTCTCGTAAGCCCCTTCACAGTCATCAGGGCTTTCCAACGTTTCCTGTTTTCGCAGGGGTGAATTGTGGGAGATAATCTCCGGCTGCCTATTGGCTGACTGCACACAAAAAGCGGCCCTGGAAAGCGGGCTTTTGTTACCGCGGCGACTCAAATCCAGCGGCTGGCTTTTCTTTCTCCTGCCCCCGCCGGGGAACACATACCATGCCACACCATCAGCGAAAAAAAAGAAAAGAGAAGGAATGACATATAGAAGGGGGAAAACCCTCCCGACCTCCGCCACTCCACAGCACATGACTGGCCCAAATACTGAGGCTCATCACTAACAGAGAAAGAGGGAGAGAGATAGAGAAAGAAAGGGGGGGTGCAGATATTTTCAGATATTTTCTGCCTGCATGTAATTAAATGTGAAAGGAAAATGTGTATTATCTACCATATATCAAAGACTGCACAGCCTACAAATCATACAAATCAACACGTGCGTCTGTTTATAAAGGCAAAAACTGTATTAATTGACTGAATATATTCCTTTCATCTTACATAATCTGTTCATTAATCTGTAATAATTATTCATAACTTCATAACTTCCTCCTCTATTAAAACAATATCAGCATTAATAATGCTATCATACAACAAGTGGTAATGATCCTATAGGCGGTCATTAGCGACACCAACAATAGTATTATGTTACATCTGTCAAAACATTTCATGCACCAAAAGTCAAAAGTCACAATCGTCTTAAAAGGAGCTTAATAAGGAGCACAACAACTACGGCGTCCCTCAGTTGTCGGGGCAACCCACTTCCCACGTTTATTAGGTCCTTGACAGTCAAGACCTGATTAGTCGAGACCTGATTAGCCTGGAAGACTTTTGTCTGAGGAGAGCTGCTCGCTAAGAGGCTGGGCTAGCCGCATCTAATTAGTTAGTCAGTCTCATTCCCATACATGTCTGCAAACTTAGAGCTTGCACCCATTGTCTTCCACTGAAAACAAAAACAAAGCGATGTCATTCATAATCCCCTTAACTATCTTGACCTTGTTTAAGTATCTGATGATGCCATTCATTTAGGGGCGCCTCCTTGGGAATGATTAATCAGGGTGAGTGACCTAAACAGTGAACCACAGTGGTTGAACCCTTTACTAGCTAGCTGGTGTTGATTTACACCCAAAGCGTTTTCGAGAACTCAATGTCCAATCAGAGAGACTCAACAAATTACCAAGTACAGGTGCCTGGTTGGTTTGCCAGCCCCCCACCCCCTGCTTCTTCAACCTAACCAATGTGTGCGCTGAGAGCAAGTCATGTGACCTGCGAGTTATGGTTGGTGGCTATGGCGACCAAGAGGGGGCAGCTGGGAGAAAAGGGAACCTTTATCTTCTGATTTGAATAAGATGGCCTGGATCTGTCACAGTGTTTACCCTCCGTATGGTCCGAGAGGGGCGCGCACAAAACAACAACACCAACAAACTCGGTCGTACACACTACAACGGCCATTGTGTTGTTCTTTTTTTTGTGCAGCTTACGTATTATGCTTTGTTTGCTAAATTCCCTTCATTCAACCCCCAACGGAGCTAATGCTCATCCTTGCCATGTTCCCTAAACCGACTCTTTATCTTTTCCCCTCCCTCTATCAAACCATCCTCCCTACACCTGCTCAGATAACCACTCCTCTGTCTCTAGGCTCCATCCTCCTCTCTGTGCCCTCTCCACCCCTCCGTTACTCATCCCGCTCTTTATCTTTAGAATACTCATGGGCTCTCCAGCTCCCTCATGTAAACCCGTTCAACTTCCTCTTCTTTCATCTTTTGCATAAAGCCATAACTTAGTGAGGGAACGGGCCTCATTTCATTTCAGCAAGACAGACAAGCATAAGCTGTTCACTGTGTAACCGAAGCTGGCACATCACAATTAGTAAATCCAACTTCCCCTTTTAAAGCGGGGCTGTTGACAAAAGCGCAAGCAGGAAATGCAGCAAAAAAGAGAAAAGAAAAGGCAACGCATTGTGATCCATCCTTGCATCCTTGTTGTTAGGGGAGGCAAAAAGAGTCACCTCTGAGAAGAGTGAGGACAGACAGATGAATTTGAAAATAATGAGACAGACATAGAGATGGATAGGTATATTAAAAAAAAGAAAAATGTTGGAGCATGTGTCAATGTGGGAAAATGTTGTAAAGGTAAAAGAAGGGTTGAACAGGCAGGAAAAGGGCTGGGACTCACCTTGACATCAGAGAAGAACATCTTGAGCATATTAGAGCTCGGGTAGCGGGCGTAGAAGAACATGAGCTTGGCCTTCTTCAGATGATTGGGGGAGAGACCCTCCTGGATCTGAAAATAGCTACGGTTAAGGAAATGTACAAGTTTTTGGGAAACAACTTATGGCTAATCGTACAAATGTAGTTATGAATCTTATCACAAAATATGCACCTGTTAATAATTAGTAATACGTTTTGGGAATAAGTTATCATTTGGATTATTCGTAACCAAATTTCCTTTTAGGTATGAATGCGGGGTTGCAGGGGGCTGAAGACAGTGCACCCAGGCAAAGCCATTTGCTTGCAATTAGCATCGTCCGTATCAGGTGTGAGAGCGTCACGGTAAATAAAACGTTGGCCAGCACTACAGCCGATGCTTTTACATAAGGAGGCTCATTTCACAGTCAAAGTAAGCAAACGCCTTTCCCTACAACCCTCACCAACCTCCACCCAAAAAAAAGGAGGAAGAAAAAAGGGAGACATTTGCATATCACAGACAAAGACAGCAGTTAACGCCAGTGACGGGCAAGAAGGCCTAATGGCTTGGCGACAACACATGCCAAGCCTGAATACGACAGTCTGATGTTGGCTTCATATCAGTGGCAAAACAAGGTCTAGGAGATAGTCCCAAACACTGGCCCGGGCGACATGAAAAATGTTCTCACACATACATAGGCCATATTCAAATACATGTCAGAGGCCGCGTCTTCCTAATGGATCCCCTGGATTGAGCAGCAGCGAGGATGGAGATGGGTTGGTGGGGGCACCTTGAGCGATAGAACGGTTCCAACCTTCAATTACATCCCCCTCCTCCTCCCTCTGCTCCACCCCTGCCCCCCAGCCTCTCTGCCGCTGCCAAACCCTTGGAGGAGGAAAAGAAGGAGGAGGAGAAGGAGAAGAGGGGCTCGGAGGCTTTGGACTCAGCCAGCGATGGGGGACTGAAACACATCTGCGCCACCGAACGGCCCAAGCCATTTCCATGGTGAATTAACAGCCGTATAATGCATCTGATAATATCAATCTGGGGGATAAGACATTGAAAAGGGAATGGGGAAGGGGGCGGGCTGCATGTTAAAACCTCAGGCTGTTTCAACAAGGGTTTTTCATCAGGCAGGAGCAAGACAGGGTTTTAAATTATACAGAAGGTACAGCGCTAAGTTTTCATGAAGACTATTTACACTTGACTGGACAAAATACATTGCTTGACATTATTTATGATCTACAGGGGTGGCTATCATCGTTAAAATCAGTCAAGTGTCCAGATGTAGCTGTAACCATAGAGTGGGAAGAAGGCATCAGCTGCTAGATTGGATTGCCCTTGGCCTCAGGGTTACACAGGGTTCCCATTTTAAAAAGCCAGCAAATGCTGAACCACGCTGGGTTGGCTCCTTAAAGACCCTGTCTACTTTGTCTGCTGATTCAGAGAGAGAGAGAGAGGGGGAGAGAGAGAGAGAGAAAGAGAGAGAGAGAGAGAGAGAGAGAGCTCTGTACGCAGGGAGGGTCTTGTGGGGGAAACCCTGGCAGACTGGTGTTACTCTGACAGGCCTGGCCAAAAGAGCAGCACTTCACTCTCCACACCACACCATCTGCTCCAAGTGCAGGGGATACAATGGCTCCTCAGACAGAGAGAGAGAGAGAGAGAGAGAGGGAGAGAGAGAGAGAGAGAGAGAGAGAGAGAGAGAGAGAGAGAGAGAGAGAGAAAGTGATAGAGAGCGAGATAGAGAAAGAGAGATAGAGAGAGAGAGACAGAGAGAGCTCTTTTTAAGTACGGCAAGGTGGGATTTTCTGCTAAAGAAGCTGCGCGCTTACACTTAGTTAGATTAATTTGTTTTCCTTTTCTCAACGAGGCTTGGCACCACTTTCTCATAAGCATTGAAATTACAAATTATTCTGAAACAAAGACGCTGAAGTTTTACCTCTGCAGCCATAAACACAATATCACCTCCCTTCCGTCGATAATTAAGGAGCTTCATATCTCCTGATGAGGCACTTTCATCTCCAATTCACTCACAGCTTGCAAATGTAATTGTGATTGGACTTAGGGGTGGCGCGCAAGGCTATCATTTTGTCATGATGGTGCCCTCATACCAGCTGGCCCACTGTTCGCCTGCCACATCTGACAAGACATCATCATTTTCACAACACTTCCCCAAAGCCCAAAGTCATGAGAGGAAAATAGCTGCTCCACTTCCTAATTCCAGGTGTAAGGACAAGAATATTCTGAGTCGGAGCGAGAACAAATGAGGAAATTGATGGCAGCCATCTGCTCCACAACGCTGCCGAGAGCCGGTGAACTTGAACACACCTCACAAAATGTCTGACAAGCTGTCGCACTGTTACTTCTGAGGCTCAGAAATAATAATAAGAAAGCTGCAGAAATATCAAATTACAAATTACTACTCCCAGTACTTTTATTGCTACATCAATGGAACCAGCTGTGAATACAGAGAGAGCGCAAATGCTAAATAATCTATTGTTTATAAATGTCATACTAATTATAATGAACAACTTAGAAAACTAACTATGTCTGCTAAATGCCAAACTTTGTTCCCAAACCTGTGGAATAAACTTGTCATGTAAATTAATAATAAAAGAATAAAAAACTCTGCCTATTCTTCCCATTTAGGGGAGTACATCTGTTAATGCCCTGAATTTATAAATGCTACAATGAAAGCCACAGCATCTGGCATATGTGGTTATTGTTTGATTGTATTCTACTTTCTCTCAGTCTCTGTATGTCTCTCTCTCCCTTTTCTCTTTTCATCCCTCCATCGGGAGCCCGTAGAAGCAAAGGATTATGGATCTCTGGAAAGCGTTCACCCTTGGGTCAGAAGACAAGACAAGGCGAGGTAATGAAAGATAAACAGCTCGCTGCAAACACCTGTTAACGTCCGCTTCAAAGAAAAGGCAGGGAGGAGGGGGGGAGGTGCAGGGAGGGAAAACAAAAAAAGAAGTATTTGGCTGCCAAGCAACAGCCGAAGGGCCCCCCGGGCTGTTGACAGATCTTTATGAAATGAAAAAAAAAAGAGAAAAGAAACGACAATGATTGTTGGCTTTTTACAACAGCGTTGGGTGATAAGAGGAACACAGGAGAAAAAACAAGCAATCATAAATATACATCTTTACTGAGTCCTCAGGCGAACCTTTACTGACACGCACACACACACACACACACACACACACACACACACAGAAAGGCTAAGCCCTCAGGTGCTCAGGTAATCATCACAAACACAACCACACATCTACGGCAACAAAGTATCACAAGTGTAAAATACACATATTCACTTCACTAATTATTATAGCTGGGGCAGCCACAAGAGGTAAGAAATTTGTCGGATTAATTTCTTCATCATGTGCTGAGTATGATGAATTGTAATGAATTGTCCTTTTATACAGACAGCTGGTGTGACACAAATCAAACTTTCATAAGGGTTACGGGAGTGTTGAATACTTGGGGACTAAGGAGGTATAGGGGAAACAGAGGAGGGACTGAATGTATCCGTTTAAGCTATTAGTCCTGAGTCCCCAGGGGATTCAATTTGAGCCTCCCATAGGGGATAGCCTCTTTATCCTCGGGGCATGATTGGGGCACACCGGGGTTAAACTATAAGGGAGGCTATATAACACCATTGTGTGCCAAGTTTCTGGATCCTATCTCTCTCCTTGCTCTTTCAGACCATTTTTATAAAAGGAATTGGGGCAGTGAATGTCGTGGGGACCTAATCTTCGTGAGTAAGTGATATGTGACAAGAGTGCTTTTAAAGCACTTAGGATTGAAGATGGAAGAAAAGGTTGTACGGAGCTGTGAGAAGGAAGAGGTATGAGTATAAAAATAAATACAACAATGCAGTGCAATGGAGGAGAGTGCAACAGCAGTGGGAGGAATAGTGATTCATCACCAATTTCTCAGTTTCTTAGGGTAGTTTTACTCAGGCTCAAAAGATTTGATTTTTAACTCTTTATGGTCCAGATGCAATATTACTGTGTCTGTCTATAAGGGAGCAACCACCTGGAATCTGGTTTTTCCCTCTTCACACAGGCATGAGAAAATCTGAAATGGACCACAAAGCTGTACAAAATCAGATTCAATGTTCCTGATTAAACATAGATATACTCACTCATTGTTCTCTCCTTCGCTCTCACTCTTGCTCTTTCCCCTCTCTTTTTATGCCCCCCCCCCCCTTCTTCGAATGTACAAAAGGATACATTGCTGCCTGAGTAGGGTGAGATGTCGGACATGTCCTGCAGGTCGCCGCACTCAGACTTGATGAGGGACAGGGAGAGTCCCTCTGCTGTGCTGCCAGGGTGGGCCGGCGAACAAGAGCGATGGTGGTGCCCCAGGTGGTGACCTGATGCCATCTTGGTCCTCAGGCTGGTGGTCTCCCGGGACAGGTCCATGGAGTCAGGTGAGGCGCGATCCTTGCCTGGGTAGCCACCCGAGGGAGGACCCAGGGGACTCTGGAAAGGGTAACCCATGAGAGGCAGGGGGAAGGGGTGTCTGAAGGATGGCGGGCTGAAACCCATGGAGGCAGAGAGAGAGGAGGGGTGGAGGGAGGGGTGGTGGTGACCGCCGTGGGCACCCACAGCTGAGGACTGGTGGTGATTCTCGCTGGGGGTCTTCCTCACCACTAGGGGCAGCGCCTCGGTTTGGTCATTGACGGCACCTGGCATCCCTGGCATACCGGCAAAGGAGTCTAGCGGGTTGGGAATGATGACATCGCCAAAGCACTGCAGCCTCTGGTTGGCGGTGTGGAAGTTGGGGTTGTCTCCGTTGACAGCGGCGACAAACCGTTCAGGGGGTATGGGGAGCGGGGGGAAGGCCTGCTGGGGTGTGGGGCGTGGAGGCTTGGCGAACACCTTAACCACTGTGTCCACCACCTGGGTCATGGCCGAGTTGAGCTCCTGCTTCAGCGTCTCCGCCAGCTGTTTACCTTCAGCGTGCATGGAGGAGCCCGGGCCTCCCTGGCTTTTCCCCCGGCCCAGACCTTCTCTCCTGGGCTTCTCTCCCTCCGCCAGCAGGGCCTGCTCCTGAAGCAACGCCCGTGCCCGGTCCAGGAAATGGCCCGGATCCAGGTCGGACATCTCATTGTCAGAGCGCATGTCATCTCCGCCCCTGTCATCACCGCCAGTGTCGGACCTGGCCGTGCTGTCCTCGGACATGTTGCCCAGGTCGTTGTGGAGGTCGTTGTGGAGATCGTTGTGCTCTGAGTCGTCGGTCGAGTCGTAGATCTGAAAGAACTTCTCCTGCAGCTGGCGTAGCTGCTTCTGCATGTCCTCCAGCTGTAGCTTCAGTTGCCGTCGCTCTTCTTGCTTCTGTTCCTTCCTCTGGCACACCAGCTGGGTGAAGCTCTGCTGCTGCTGCTGGGGCAGACGCTGCTTACGCTTGTTCTCCCGGCTGCTACTGCTGCTGCTGCACACCTCGCCTCCCCGCGGGCTGCTGGGGGCCTGCTGCTGGGACTGTGGAGGTGGGCAATCCAGCTCCATCTCCCGCTCCCCGTCCATGTCACGGTCACGCTCCCCGGGGTGTCGGGAAGCAGCGGGTACTACCACACTGGGCGAGTGGCTCATACCGCGAATAATGTTCTCTACGCGAGCCCGCTTGGCCCGCAGGTGTTCATCGTTTAGGCGCTCCATGTCAAAGGCGCCCAGGCCAGGAGGACGGCCAAACGGTGACAGGCACTCCTGGGGGCTGCTGTCCTGGGAGGAGTTACTGCAGGCATCCTCCTGGGGAGCCTCCGAACCCGCACTGGAGAGCCCCGAGCCGGGGAAGCCCCCGTCTCCTCTCTCACCCCTTTCCCCTCTTTCTCCCCTCTCTGCTCCTCCTCCGTTTTTAGCCATGTTATTCTTGAGGAGCTGGGAGATGATGGTGGCGCCTGGGAAGGGCATCATGGCGTCCTCGTACGAGTTGGCCCTCTTCAATAGCTTTCGGAGTACATTGGACTTGGACTCGCTGTCGCTGGCTGATACCACTCCGGGCCCACCATGTGGCTGCACCACAGAGCACTCCATGGAGTCGGTGTCTGATCCGTGATGGGAGTGAGAGCTCAGAGAGTTCATGGCACCGAAAATGGCTGCTTTGGCGCGGGCGATGTTATCAGTGGTTGCTGTTGCTGTTGCTGCTGCGGAGGTGGCTGTGCTGCCCACGGTTCTCTTGACACCAATGTCCACACGTCTTCGCTTGGTCTGTCTGCTCAGGAGGGAGTCGCTGTCATGGTCCGGCATCACGGGCTGCTGCTATTGGGCCATATCCCACAGAGCCAATCCTCCTGGATCAAAGCTTCTGAGTACCTGAGGGCAAAAATAACACACAGATTCATGACTCAACAAAGTGAAAGACTTTTTCAGAATATAAGTCAGAAACGGGACTTGGCATTTAGAAAAATTAACTGCCTTTATCTGACTAAACCACTTCAATTTCAAATAACTAGGACACTAAATGGGGAAATGCTTGAAAGTTTCTGATTGACTGAAACAATTAAAAAACCATCTCGCTCCAGAGAATTGCATCAGCCGACGGAGCAGATATGAAGTTTGTCTCAAGACAACGGGTAATCCCTCCTAATGTGTTTCTACAAGGACAGGGACATCCATGATTACATTTAGGCAGTGAGGACCAATGACAGCGGGGGACAGGGAAGGGAACAGGAGTGACGGGGTCAGAATTAGGCCTTGGCTCGGCATTCCAGGGCAAAGTCCTACATTTTATCCTGTCCCCTGTTACACGCAGCGCGACACTGAACCAGTTCCCACGGAACACAAAGCTGCATAAAATTATGATAATTACTTAAGTACTTGTCCTCATTTCCATGTTTGTGTGGTGTGAGCCAACGTAGGAGCTATTAACTCACAAAAATAAAATAAAAAGAAACAAGGTTGGATTAAGATTATCTTCCAAATGTGGCGTAAACAAGAAGAAATGTACAGTGTCATTAGAGCTCCTTGGCTGAACCCGACTCAGTAAGTGAGTTGTCTTTTGCTCAATTCAACAATATATTCTTATTTCAAACCATCTTTACACATTGAATAATTCTAAAATTCACATACTGTTTTCACATAAATCAATATGGGCATCATAGCTTAAGCGATGGGAAGAGTGACACATAAAAGAAACACAATTAAATAGGCCTATTGATTTTGGTGCCAGCATGAGCTCACTTCTGTGTTTTTTTTGCTTGTCTTTTCATCTGGCAAGGGCAGTTAATTCTGCTCAAATGAATAGGTCACAAGGGTCAACTCTAGCAAGGAGCAACCTAAAGCGCTCTTACAAAAACCCTAATGCCCCTCTGAAAGCGAAACGTTTTGTCACTACCCGGCCTGCATCAATAACGCTATGTAAGCAGCGGTTGCAGTGTCTTAGTCAGTGGCATATCAGTTATATCCAATCTATAATGTATGAAATTATGAAGAAGGCATTTTAATCTGTGCAATAACAATTAATGCACGCCACTAATCTTTACTAAAATATTTCTGCAATTAGTAAATCTATTAATTTCAGTGTCTTTTCATGCCAGCATAAATGAGGCTATAGTTGAGACACGGTGCAGCAAACTACAATTTTCTCCTTATGCTCTTAAGCAAAACCCCAAGCGTTATTAAGTGTAATATTGGATGGATCCACGCTGATAAAATATAATGGACAAACACAAAATCCTCTCCTTGCCTTAAATGTTACAGGTGTCTGCAAATATACTCAAATATTACACTGATTCAAGCTCATTTTAAGCTAAATCTGGAACCTGGTTGTAAAAAAATAAATGCTACATTTAATAATTTTTGCTATGAAATTACATCAGCTGACAAAATTCATTTGAAGGCATTAGGCTGAGATTCACCCGTTATTGAAGGAGGGATACAGTGGGAAAAATGTAACTATGAAATGTAAAGGCATAAGACAAACGGTGAACTTTGAACAGTGATTCTTTGCTTGTTCTAACTAGAAGACAATTTATCATCTTTGCATTATCAATGCCAGTGAAATCAATTCACTGAAAAAATTGCAAGGCTTCATTCTGATCATTATGCATCATACACACACGCGCACACACTTATGTACACACACACACAGACACACAAAAACAAACATACACACACACACACACACACACACACACACACACCCTCTCTCTCTCTCTCTCTCACACACACACACACACACACAACTTTGCATTGGCATTGTTTGAAGTTGTGCAGTGTGATGCATCACAGTGACATGCACTGGCAGGTTGACAGTCTTCATTGAAATGCATAACTACAAACATTTTGCCAAGACAGAAATGTAAAAAGCAAGATTTGCTGGGGGGAAGGGTTGGGTCAAATGATTTTCCTATTGAAAACAACCGTCCTGTACAAATAACACCAACACCATTCTAAAATAAAACACTTTGACAAATGGCTTTGGCCCAAGTCTCGACATCCATCTCCAGCAGTTCAGACAAGGGGTGATATATCTCCAAGAAGAAAACCTTGACTTGGACGCCTCAGGACCTTAACAATGGGCTGGAAATAGTCGCCAGCACCTGTCTTTTCCGACGGCGCACCTGTCTCCCATTGCCCATGCGCACTCTCTCCAGTCAAAGACCTTTCAACAATTTCAAGGAAATATGAGCGCAGATGAACAATGAGCAATAGCTCCTCTCTCAACCTTTTAAATCCCCCTCTTTCTCCCTTTTCCCAGGATCTTTAAAACTCCGTGAACCTTTAACCCTCTGGGACCGATAAGAAACAAGAAGAGGGAAGAAAAGAGAGGGAAACAAAGCGAAAACGACGAGATAAGTTCAGGACACTAGGCCTGCTTTGAAATAATATATTCTGATTATTCACGAAAAGCTCTGGGAGTTAAAACAGGAGCCCAACAACGTTTCCTCTCCAAGATATGAGAAAGTGAGACAGTGGTTGTCCCTCCGTACTTGGGACAGTTATACAGACTAAGATACTAATATGGCAAAAAAAGAAAAACAGTTGCGTGCACTGTTAATATACAGTAGGCTATGCAACGTTTTATTACAAATATAACAACCTAAACGTGTTTGCGCAGAAGATAATCAGGAAACAGGAGAAATGACAAATCCCGGACAGCGTGGACATGGATTTACAGTAAATGTACATATGGGCTATTAAAAAACATTTTTGCCTACGGGACAAAGACAGTAAGCAAGAGGCAAATTCACGGATTTCCACACTCACTGAAAGCCAAACACAACTAAAACTGAGTGACCATCTCAAATCAACCATGTTTCTAGTTGCAAAAAAAAAAAAGAACAAAAAAAAAGAAAAAAGAAAAAGAAAAACCCCACACACACTGACACACATTTGCTTCCCAAACTTACTTCGCAAAGTTGCAAATCAACTTGATCTCCGCGTTGATGAGGAAGGTTGGGCTACCGTCCGCGAATCATCCTCACAAAAATACGGGCTGCTCACGCAACTCTATCACACACCAAGATGAGGGAAACGAATTCAAGCAAATAACGTCGTATAGATATGATTAGCTGTCCGTTCATCAGAATAAATTCCCAAGTTAATGCTTTTTGATTTGTTTATTTTTTCCGCCCACCGAGCGCAGGCGACGCAGAACCAGAACAAGGGAGGGAGGTATCTGAGGACAAGGTTACTTACCCTTTAGATGAAGAGGGGGAAAACCTGAACTCCTACGGCAAAAAAGAGAGAATACGGAGAGCGCAGCGGATCGCTGGATGCTGGGATATAATATTTTCTCAGAGAAGGAAGAGCAGGAATAAAGTGAGTGACGAGAGCGAAAGGAACGAAATAGGAAAAAAAAATATAGAACATATAAAAGAGCTCTTGCGCATCGGTCTCTCCCTCTATCCTCTGCTGTGACCAAAAGAGAGAGAGAGACAGAGAGAGTGTGTGTGTGTGCGAGAGAGAGAGCGAGCGAGTGAGTGTGTGTGTGTGCGTCTCCGAGGCGCACTGGATGCAGAGCCTGGATGCTGGAGCGCTCCTCCGCCACTAAGATTCACTTTAAGACGCGGCTGAAGGAAACAGGAAGACGTGCGCGTCATGAGCGGCGTGATGTAACTGTCGCAGCCTACCAATAAGAGCCGTCCGTCCGGTCCGGAGAACAACGCACTGAACTTGACCAGGGAATGGGACTTGAACATTTAAAAAAAAAAGAGAGAGAGAGAGAGAGAGGGAGAAAGAAAAAAGGAAATACCATTCTTACTTATCCCTTTCTTCTCAAATCACCGACTGCGCGAGTAAGAGTTATGCACTTTGATATCACATTTAGGAAGCAAATGCAAAAAAACACATCAAGTCATTTAGTCTCATATTCAGTCTTCAGTCTTATTAAAACAATTTGACAATAAGGTGAAATCGGTTAATTCCGCTCGTTTCCAATACAGTTACACTTGTTTCGGGATTTTTTCCTAGAAATAAGTGTCAATACTCTGAAACCAGGCAGAATAAGGCAGATGATTCCACTAGTTGGCTGTCACGAAAATGACGCTTCAAGAAAATTCCTCAGAAAAGTTGATTTGCATTGGCAACAAGTGAATTTATCTCATTTTGTAGCACATTTATTCAGATGTTTGAAGAAAACGGGATTTTAAGACTCATTACTGGACTAAATGACTTATTAAGATGGATATTGTTGTTGTTGTGAATAACATTTTATGCATAATGTTTTCTATCCCTTTACAGCCTCCTCTTAAGTTATCCGAATTTTAGTAAAATTACAAATTAATAGGGCATTTTACAATTCAAAAGTCTTTTTCAGAGGTTGGTTTAATGCATGTTATGATTTATTCTGGATGTTTATGACAGTCTGCTAAAACGCCTTGACATTTTTTTTTTCAAGCGCAGTCATTTTTTTACCATTTTGCCAACTTTGTCATTTGATCCTTCTCCATGTCTGAATAAAGATGCAAAGCAAATTGTTATTTTAAACAAGAATATTCTTTTTTTGCAAACATAATTGGTGCATATTTAAGCTACACCTTCTCAAAGGGACATTCAATCGTGGGTCCCTTGGGTGCTGGAGGTTCAAAGTGACATGTAGAGACTATATTTTACGAGCAAGTTTCCCATGGGCTACAGCATAGTTTGATTTACGAACAACCAACACGCACCACAGAGGCTCGCACTCATGCTTTGGAATTCAAATTATTCAGGTGTAACCTATATCTGAGGAGAGCTACACATGTTTTTGTGAGAGCTTCTGAAATCCTCTAATAAGAGCCAGATATTATCCTGAAATGTTTCTCACGCGCATCTACCGCCTGCACCACGACAATAGACCCGTGCGTTCCAATTGCACTATGCTTAAAATGATTAGGCTGTGAAGTGTGTTTAGATGTCAAATTGATAGCAAATAAACATGATAATTCACCTACTGTGTATGCTTGCAAAAAGAAAGAGTTACACTGAATTATTCGATTTTTCCCCTTGTGAAACTTCCTCACCTGTAACACTGAACCCTGCGGACACTGACATCTGATCCTTTTCAGAGAAAAGCCTGTTTGACGCTTCTGATTTATGAAACGATCACGGCTGCTCGCCCTCATCCTCCTGCATTCCTACAAATAAGCTGTTGGAAATTATCCCCCGATTTTGCTCTTTTCAGTTCTTTCAGCCTACAACCTTTGGTACAGGCGAGACACAATTTGTTTATTGATATTAAGTCATTATTGATTTCTTTTCGTGTCGTTGAAATGAAGCATTACAGAGGAGAATTATTGTTCATTGACCCTAACCGTATTTATGGATAATACAGGTCACATTCATCTATATTTTAACTCATCCTGCATGCCTGCATTTATGGAGTGGGGATGAGGAGAGAGTTAAGCTTCGGATTAGGCGCTGGGCGGCAGGAAAGTTACCTAGAAAATTAATATCATAATAAAATGGATAATATAATACGCGTTATTATTATTGTTATTATTATTATTATTATTATTATTATTATTATTATCATTACAATTTTTGTTATTATTATTATCGACTATTAATGTATCAAAAGTATGGTTCCTGTAACAGGTTAAAATAGTCTTAGGTTCAATCTGGTGCAGACAGTTATTAGGGAACAAGGCTATAAGATAAGCATGCCTTTTTTTTTTTTTTTTTTTTTTTTAGTTTTCAGACAGGATTCATTTTTAGCACATCATATCTGCCTTTTTTTTAACCCCCTGCACAAACAGGATCCTAAAGTACTTAACGAGAAATCTTATTTTCCAAATGCCCCTCTGTCAGGTGCCAAAAAGGAAAAGGCGCGTCTCTTTTCCATGTCGCAAGCAAGTGTTTTTTAGGACGAATAAATTGCAACGAAGTCAGCAAACTTTAGTGTCTGGAGTGTCTTTTCCAAAGCAGGTGTCCCGGCCCCGTGCTCCCTGACTGGCCTGTGGTTGATTTGGCCTCGGCTCCCCAGGGTGCCGTCGGTGCGCACACAGGCTGGAAAAACAGGCCGGGACATTAAAGAAAGCCGTGTTTGGAAAAGGAAGACTCGGATGAGGTGTAGAGGAAACGTGTTGGTTAACACTGGCACCTCTTATCGCGGCCCATTCCAGGTGGATCAACCCATGTATTTATTTCAAACTCACTTTCCCTCCCCCCTTTTTTGGGTCGAGTGCGGCACATCAGCACCTTGATGCCCAAGACAGATAATGCGCTCTGGCAAAGCGCACTGATGGCTGGATTTATTGACATATTTATTGGAGTTGGAGTAGGTATATAGGCCCAAACACGGGAGGAGGGAGGAAATGAAAACAATAATTCTCCCAGAGGTATTATAAAGGTACAATTATATCGCAGTCTGACCACAATTAAGTGGTAATAAGTGCGCACACGCGGTGATGGTATGCCGGAGTGGAGAAAAGCCAGTGGCCTATTTTTCCTCAGCACTAATTTGGACCAACAATGGGCCAAGTGTCTTAAGAGACACAACATGTTTTAGGTCGCCACATACAGAAAGGAATTATTATTAGTCTATTATTATTACTCATAATAATTATTATTATTATTACGAGTATTTTATCAATTATTCTAGAGTTCTAATAATAGTAAGTACCTTCTGTAGCTCGTCATTTTATGAGCAAACTGAAAGCAAGAAAACCAATAGAATACCATGCAACAGCTTTTGACAACTGAGTCAGAACCAAACTGACTTTTACTGAATTTAAGTTACAGGAATGATTATTAAAGGAATGAATTATATTCCCGATAAGAACCAATCTCTTGAGCAGCAGTGGTTTAAAAAGAGGGCCTTAATCAGATAATGACTTGATGAGCTCCTACGACAGCTCCGTGCCTTTTTAGCGAAATAAGAGTGTGTGAGAGAGAGAGAGAGAGAGAGAGAGAGAGAGAGAGAGAGAGAGAGAGAGAGAGAGAGAGAGAGAGAGAGAGAGAGAGAGAGAGAGAGAGAGCTATTTGTGAAAACACAAGCAGAGAAAGCTGGTAGCGCTAAAAGCTGTTTTGTTCCGGAAAGGTCTCCGGGTCCCTGAATAAAAAGCTTTAGGAGAGAGGAGAGGAGAGGAGGAGAGGAGAGGAGAGGGGAGGAGAGGAGAGGAGAGGAGAGGAGGAGAGGAGACGGTATTTGTCCAGATGTAAAAGTGAGTAGGCGTCTGACTCCTATAAGTCCTTATGGGCCTCATGTCCAGGACTTGATGTATTCACTTGCCATCATGACAAAGATGAGGATGATGGCGATGGAGGGAAAGAAAAAAAATACATATTCCAGTTGTTTTTGTCAAGGCAGAACCCATTTGAGAAGAGGATTTGTATTGCGGTTACGCACTATAAGAAATGTTTATTAGGACTCAATGTTGTATCCAAATAACAGCAATTTACTTATCAGTGAAATTATTTCTTGGCTGCCAGCGCTACAATAGCTGGCACAGTGCGGCCCCTCATGACCCACATCTCTCTTTCTAGGCTACACGGGTGGAACAAGTAGTGATTATGGTGGTGGTGGTGTTGTGTGCGTGCGTGCGTGCGTGCGTGCGTGCGTGCGTGTGTGTGTGTGTGTGTGTGTGTGAGAGAGAGAGAGAGAGAGAGAGAGAGAGAGAGAGAGAGAAAGAGAAGTTGGTCATCCTCTGTGGACTGTTTCACGCAAGCCAGTCCAATGAGACACACACTCCAACTCATCTCTCTCTCTCTCTCTCTCTCTCTCTCTCTCTCTCTCACACACACACACGTCCATTTTCTCTCCCTGACGCACACACAGGCCCCCACACATGCACACAAACAGGTGTAAGTGATAAAATATTGCAACATTTATTAACACATCCTGTTTTCGATATTTGGGGGAAAAACAGTTTGGTCTAACATTAAATAAGCCTCCATGTCTGGCCTGTGTGGAAATAATAGGCAATTAAAAGAATGCTGCTCAGTGAGGCTGACAGGAATATGGCTGCAGTCAAACTCTCATTAAAACTGCAGATATTCTATAAACATCATAATTAGTCTTAGCCATGTGTAAAATCCTTGCAATGACGATTCGACTTTTCTCCTGTGAAAATAACGCGGTAAATTGTATAAATCGGAATCAACATGTCTCAGAAACAACCTTGAAAGTAGAATAATTCAAGTAAGTAAAAAAAAAAACTTACTGCCTATCACAGGAGTTAAAGTCAACGGGAATCTAGGGCGCGCGCACGGACGCACGCGCGCGCGCGCGCGCACACACACACACACACACACACACACACACACACACACACACACACAGCGCCTTGGAGGTGCTTGGGCAGATAGACATGCTGGGAAATCGCCTGGAACTGTATTAAGCCTGACGTCCTTAAAACAAACAATGGCACCATGAAATAAGGGCTTATGCGCTCAAAGTCAAAGAGCCCCCTCAGCAACTCTCTCTCTCTGTTTATCTCTCCCGCTCTCTGACACACACACACACACACAAACACACGCACACGCGCACAACACTTCTTGGGGGTTACACACTCCGATGGGAGGGGACTAACTTTGCTCGTATGAACTCTCACCTGTCAACATGGAGCAGAGGACTTTACTTGGTAAACACGAAAGGACTTTAGCTGGTAACTGTTTACTTCTGGGGGGGTGACTTACTTTTCCACTACAGGCCGCGGTCACTGCTGTTCCTCTGTTTCCCCGGGTGCGTTGAGTGCTTTAATTGGCGAGTTTAAATACACCGTTCTGTCTTGTCTGCAGTGTCGAGCCAAACTCCATTAAAAAATGTGGCAATTAAATGCGTCCGTTCTTAGCGGCAAATTTACATACCCCGTAAAACATCACTCGAGACCTTTTCTGAATCTGTAGTGTTCGCCGGTAAATTCGGCATACATCTGATCCACCAAGTCGCACTTAATTCATTAAAATGTCAACTTTTAGCATTGGTCCACGCTGCTCGCTACTGCCCCACCACGGTGTATCTCGGCGGGAGAAGATTGCGGGAATAACAGGTGAACCGGTTATAAAAGCTTTAATTTAATTGGAATACGTGCTGCTTTGTGTATTGGATGAATGCCGAATTGAAGAGTGGCTCCTTTGAATTCAATTAAGGTCTTAAGTCTTGTTCTGCGCTGTATTTAACTTTGGCGATAAGCAAGGCTGCATAAAATTGCCAGATTTTTTAATGCAGTTTGGCAACAGTTTCTCTCTGATACGAGAGAACGGGTTAATTCTATAGGCTACCAAGACTGGTTGCAGGGCATGCTACGGGTGCTCACCACTGGAAGATTAATCTTTTCCACCTCCAGCCATCAACCTCCAGACCCCTGCCGCTGTATTTAGGCTCCAGTACAAAAAAAAAAAAAAAAACGGGCTGTAGGAGATAAGCGGCGGTCTGTTTTCGCTCCTCTGATCGACGGTAATTATATTTGTTGGCGTGGAGGTAAGTGGCGCTCCCCGGGGGGCGTATTGTACTCGACTCACTCCGTGTCATAAAACCAAATTACAAGGAAAGGAGAAGATATCCTACAATAACAGAGGCGAGTCGTAAAATCAAAGAGGAGCTAAATTAAATCCAAAAAAAGCCTCACGGAAAATACATTAGGGATATGATGGGCGGAGGGGGGCGGGGGCTGGGGGGACTTCAAATAAAACGCAGGTTAATGAGTTCTTAATAGTGTCTGTGACTATAAGGTTGGTTAACGCACATACTCTCTCTCTCTCTCTCTCTCTCTCTCTCTCTCTCTCTCTCTCTCTCTCTCTCTCTCTCACACACACACACACACACACACACACACACACACACACAAAGCTTTCCCTATATTGACTGAAGTAATTAAGAGTAATTCATTGCATGGAGTGATCAGTTACCTTTCCGCACTTACCCAAATGGTATAAAGAGAGCTTCTATAGGCTATAAAGTGACATGTTTGCAGGCCTAAGTAGCTGTAAAGTGCCTCTCTCCCATGCAGCGCACATTGCAGTCATAAGTTTAGCTCTCTCCAGCGCCGCGCTCTCCTGTTACAACAGTGGACATTCACACTTCTTGTACCTGTTGGCACCCTCTTGTCTGGTTTATGTATCTGTGTGACCTTTGACCCCCAGTGTGGATGTTTGGCCCGGCTCCCAGCGGGCTGCGGCCTGTCGTCAGTGACCTCTCTTGACCCTTCGCTGACCTTTCACACCAGAGGAGATTCGACAGCCTTAGGGGAGGTCAGGAGGAGGGTAAGGCTGTTGTAATGGGCCAGTGAACACACACACACACACACACACACACACACACACACACTAGAACACAGGGTTTTCTTCTGGGCACTTGCTGATTGGTACTTACATCTCCCGCTGTATTGACCAGAAACTGAATGAATGTACACTACCAGTCAAAAGTTTGGACACACCACATTTTTCTTTATTTTTACTATTTTCCACATTTTAGAATAATAGTAAAGACATCAAAAATATGAAATAACACAAATGGAATTATGCAGTGACCAAAAAAGTGTTAAACAAATCAAAACTATCTATCTTAGATTATTTAAAGTAGCCGCCCTTTGCCTTGATGGAAAGGCAAAGGCTTTGGAAAGACATTCATACATAGGCATCAACTTCACTATTTATATTTGTCTAAGAAACACATTTCAAGCAATTAAGCATAAGCCTTTAGATCAAAATGACTTTAAGATGATAAAAAACATAGTACATTCAATCAGGTGTTTCCAAACTATTGACTGGTAGTGTATTTCATTTTGTAATAGATGAGTGCCGCTCACCATGACACCCTGCTTTCTGTCTCTGTGATACCGTATGAATTGCACTGCCTTGCATTGCCTAGGCCCTGGACAGTTCCTAAATAGCACAATGTATGTGTGTAGCTTGTAATTAATCAGAATGGCCAGACCATCTATCCTCAGTTGGGTCATGCATGAACACACTCCAACCACAGGTTAAAAACCAGCAGCCCTCGCTCTGCAAAACCGCTTCCCTAACAGGCATACATGTACACACATACATACACACTCAGGTACCTACATATACACAGGCGTAGGTTTATGCATATCACACGTGCATACACACACACACACACACACACACACACACACACACTCCCGGCGTTTTCAAAGACTTCCCCGTGGACAGAGGCGTCTGCCAGCGCCGCTATAAATCACGTTGAGGCTGGTGCTGAGGGCATGGCGCACCTTGTCCACGTCGCCCCCACTCCTGGGCTGAATAAACCATAACATCCTGCCTCTCGTGCTGCCCGACGCCCTCCGAGCACGACCCTAGAGAAGTCACCCCCCCCCCACACACACACACACACACACACACACTCCCCATTCCTGCTTTTCCTCCCTCCACCTCCTCCTTCTCTCCAGCCTCCCTCTCTTTTTGTGTTTTGAGCCCCCGCCGTGGATGTCGGTGAAGGTCTCTGCTGTGCTCGTTTGCAACAGTGCGCCCGCCCCGTCTTCATTTAAGGGGTCACACTTTTTTTTTCTTTTTTTCCATTCCAATGACTTCCTGCTTGAAGAGCGAAATGAGAGAGAGGGAGAAAGAAGAGAGAGAGAAAGTGAGAGAGAGAGAGAGAGAGAGAGAGAGAAAGCAAAACAGCAGGAAGCGAGCACTTAACAGGAGGATGGCCGACTCCCTCATCCTGTCGTGTGCCGGTGCTCGGTTCAGGTGTTCTGGGCCAATCAGTGCCCTCCGTGGCCCCCCTACCTCAGGGTGTGCCGAATTTGGCCCGAGAAGGTGCACCTTCCTTCACGAAAACCCCTCTGGAGGAAATGGAACGTTTCTGGAAAGAAATGGAGAAGATTTTATTGGCCTGGCTAGAAGAGATGAGTGAATAAGCTCATATCGGAGCATTAACACCCCCCCCACCCCCCCTCTCTGCTCCACCACCAAGCACAGATATAAAAGTGAACAAAGGAAAAAGAATGCGTGAAGTGTTGGGTTATCTCCTAATTGTTTCCCTTGATTTTTATTGCTACACAGGGAGAAGCAAAGCAAACAGCCCAGCCCAAAAACTGGCTCTTGGCTTTCCATTTGAAGGGTTCCATTACAGAAAAAAAATATATAGCCTATCTATTTTGGGAAAATAAATCTGCTTCCTGGTGTTTGTTAGTGTTCTTAGCCTGTAAAAGCTCCCCACAAAAGATGACATCCTCTGCAGTGTTACTAATTTGTAAGTAAAAGGCCTCAAAATTGCTAATAGCTTCAATGATATGCAACAGTGTGTTTTAATTTCAGGCCAGCAATCATTTTGTCAGAGAAAGTGTCACGGTTTTTAAATGTTGGATATCTCATTTTGGAACAAAATCGCTCATTTAGTCGCCTACACACACACACACACACACACACACACACACCACACACACATGCATGAGCAGACACAAACAACGCACACGCACGTGCACACACACACACAGGTCCAAATCTCCCCCTAACCCCTGGTATGCCTGGGTACATCCACCAGAACGCCAGAGGAGCCTTGAGAGGACAGGAATAGAGAGGCATGTGTCTATTTGTGGGGTCATTGTCACAGAGATAAAAGATCTCATGCACACTCACACACACACGCGCACACACACACACACACAGAATTAATGCACGGTATTCATAACCATAACATACAGTCAAAAGGAAATTTCCACTGATCCACACTGGACAGGACCCTGAGACAAACTGACAGACAGAAAGACATATGTCTGCCCAAAAACACACACACACTTATGCACACACTCACACACTCACACACACACACACACACACACACGCACACACACACACATTGTGTAGGCATTAGCAGACAGACACACAGACGCGCTGGGCAGTTCCTAGAAGAGTCAGTGCAGTAATCTCCTCTTTATACTCCCATAAGCAGCTTCTTCCACTCAGCTGTGTGTATGTATGTGTGTGTGTGTGTGTGTGTATGCGAAAATGCCACACCGCACCTCCATGCCTTAGCCATGGGCTAACCTGACTATAAATGAGCCACAGTGACACCTGTGTCGGTCCAGATCCAGTGTTAGGATAAAGGAGAGTCCTATAATAGGACGCTGTCTCTTTTGTTCTGCTGGTATGAGTAACCTCTCTAAGAATAATGTCCCGTCCTCCAGCCCTCACACCATCTGAGAGGGCCTGGGCCTCTGCTGCTGTCTCAAGGCAAACAGACTGTTACTGAGTGGAGAAAGAATCTGTAGGATTGGTTCAATGAAGGGAAGAGAAAAGAAAAAAGAAAATTCTCATGTGAAGGCTTCTATTCCAAAATGCTATAAATCCATAAACAACAAAACAGAGTAGAATGCTACATTTGGTTGTATAGCCAAAATCTGAAGGTGCTCTTTGGTGTCTCGTAATTGCAACAAAGAAGAAAAACAAAATCCAAGGCACTCTGCATAGAGAAAGGTTCAAAAGCCTTAATTCCATTGGCTTGTTCAAAGAACAGGTTAAAAACTTGCAATGCAAACCAGTGGAATAAAGACTTTTTAACCTTTCTGTACAAAGAGTGCCTTGGATTTTGTTTTTCCTTCTTTTGATGCTATAAATCCATTTAGGAAAAAAGTATTACTTGAAGTTCATCATTCTATATAGAAATATAGACGTTTGAGGAATCTAGAAAACTAAGTCTGTAATGAGTGATGTTATGAAGCAGTTTGTTAAGGGGGCTTCTCCACTGACAATGTGTGCGAGGCCGACTTTCTGGACTCTTGAGTTTTTACACCCAAATAACATTTATGTTACTGAGCTGTGAACCAGAACATTCACTCATACACTTGGAAAATCTTCATAGGTGGTGTCACAGTATCCACCAGAGTGTTTCTGCACATTTGGACCATTCATCATCACTGGAGCCGCTCCAGAAACAGTCACTTGATAGCATCACTGATTAGTCTTGGCGCTCTTGTTTTAAACACCGAGATAGATTTGTTAATGTTATAAAATCTAAACTAAGCCTGCCAAAATGAAATTAAACTTCTCTTTTAGTTTATTTGTACTTTTTCCAAGACATAAACTTTATATTTGTATCATTTGTTGCGTTGATTTTATTCAAAGTGTGAAGTTTATAAAGTCGTACCACAACTAGATAACGACACTCACAAAGTTACAGTTTGACCGCAAAAAGTTTATTGTTTCACTATCCACAATAAAGCGCTACTGCTCACTTTTTCTGCTTAAGTGGCATAAACCCCACTCCCTTCCCCCTCCACACACACACACACACACACACACACACACACACACACACACACACACTGCAGTTTTCAGTGTCTTTAGCTAAGCCAGGAGACAAGTGATGCCCGGGGCCATTCCTGATCCTCCTGGCCTTTTCCTTGCAGGAATCTCCTCTTCCTATGCGGAAGTTTATCGCGCGCTGCCTGCCTGTCACTGACGCCTCCCAGAGGAAAGTGACAGGGGCTTTATTCACCCGCTGACCCGTGAAGAGGACAGAGGAAAAGAACAGACAAGCGTGTGCGTGTGTGTGTGTTTGTGTGCGTGCGTGCGTGTGTCCTGACTAAGGGTTTCTTTTCTTTCCAGTAAGGAGACACTATGAATCTTGTACATTCAGCACAACCTCTGCATATATGTGTGTGTGTGTGTGTGTGTGTGTGTGTCACGTGCGTATGCATCCAGTGTCACGTCCTTTAGCAGCCCCCCCCAAACACAAATGCATCTTCCTCCTCTCTCCTCCCCTCCCTCAAACCCCCTTCTTTCACAGTCTCTTTTGTGTGATTAAAAAAAACAAAAAAAACAAACTCATGTCTGCCAAGTGATGCCCTTTTATCCGCGCTCTAAACAAGCAGAACAGTCTTATTTTGTTTTATTTTTTTTTCATTCCATCTCAACGTCGGGGCCATGAGGCCTTGGAGAGATGGAGAGAGAAAGAGAAAGAGAGAGACAGAGAGAGAGAGAAAACGATGTCCATCTGCTCTGATGATCTCTCTCCAACACAGTCTGGCATCAGCCTTTTCTCCATGCCGCCATGGTCCCATCGGCTCCAGAGGACCCAGGCTCTGGCCTCGTCTTGACCCAGTTCAGGAGTTCCATTCTGGGCCGGCCGCTCCCCCTCTGTGTGGGGGTTCGGCGGAGAATACAGTCCTGAGATTATCCGATGGTCACTTAAGAGGAGGAGAGAGAGAGAGAGAGAGAGAGTGAAAAATAAAGTGCAGTCCACTTAGCTGAAGATTATCCTTTAAAAGGAAGGGATGGAGGACGGAAGGAGAAAAAAGGAGGTGCTTAAGAGACGGATAGAGGGGGCGGATGGAGGGAGAGATTGCGAGGACAGCGAGGGAGAGGGCAAATGAATCATGTGGAGATAAAGAGCGTGTGGGAGAGGGTTAACAAAAGCGAGGAGAGGAGCACAGCATCAAGGGAAATGTCTAAATGAAACGCCGAGATCGGAGACGAGGCGACAGAGTGAGAGAGAGAGAGCGGAGAAAGGTCGAGAGAGGCAGCGATGGAGAGATAAAGAGAGGAGGAAGCAGGAAGGATGAGGACAAGAGCTGGATTAAGCAGTAAAAACACTGATTATGAAGTGCTCACCACCCAAAATAAGGACCTTCCGCGTTGCTTTTTTGGGTAATGGGCGTAAACGCTAACTCGTATTCATCAAACATTCAGAGTACAAGTGGTGATTGGCCATAATTTTACACCATAATTAACTTCATGTATATAGGTGAAATGTAAAAGTGTAGTTTTTTATGTTTAATTTCATGTCTCACACAGTTGCTTTTGCACTGTAAGACCCTTCTTTCTTCAGTCACTTAATCTACTGTATCACACTGCAAATTGCGTCTCTACACACAACCAGTCTAACTCATGAAAATGTTTTCTATTTGGTGAATAAAAATGATTCTGATTCTGAATACGTCCTGAGGCCTTGTTTCCCCTAGGCTTTGGTACTTCTTCAGCCACTTTTGGTTTTTAAGATATTATGAGCAGAATTTGTGAGCATGTTTTAGCATTTTGTAATATTAATGTAAATCAATAGGGCTGAAAAGCTTGCCTTCATAAACAAAAAAAATATTATGTCATTCTGTATATCTAACTTTTTTATAAAGCAGGGAAACTGGTATACTGCTAACAAATGCTAACAACTAGTGCTTCCAGTTTTTTTTCCAGCTCAAAATAATCAAACTCATTTTTGGAGTAACTGAAATCTCTCCTTGTTCATGATACATCAGACAGGCTTCTTGAAAACCCTTGATGTAGTGCTTAGATACTCTTTAAAAAGTATGTAGTGGTACAAAGATTTTCTAAGTTTTGCCAGGCCTGCTACTACAATTAGACCAGGTAGCGTTTTCTTTTTAGTACCAGATGGTTTGCCACATAGGACAATACAACTCGTACCAGAACCAGTTTAATCACATGTATTTAAAAGTTAATTTAGCATACATTTCTATGACCGACAACTTACCCAACACCATCTGAGTTGTTCTGATGTGGTAAACTCCACCCAAAAATAAAACTTCATTATTTGCAAATACCATTCGACTCAGTCCTGGATCATAGCTTGATATATGGGCCAGTGGGTGGGCCAATATTCTCTGTAGCTAATGAGTTGGATCTGTGCAGAGGCAGGAGGGATATGGGATTAAAGATTCAAATCCCAGTGCATTGTGAATACCAATAGCTCCTGGCTCTGACCTGAAGACCCTGAGGGAGAGCAGAGGGTCATGGAGGTGACGGGTACGGAGGCCATGGAGGGACAAAACGCAAAAAATATTAATATGATTTTAATGACTTATGTCAGGTGGGTGCTATTGTGTGGGTGCTTTGGGTTTCATGACTGAACATGTGTCAATGTGTGTGTGTGTGTGTATGTGTGCAGGTGTGTATTACTCTTTAAAAAAATAACCTCGTGAGGTTTTACCGTTTTGGCAAAGGTACAATGTTGTATCTTTTTTTTCTGAGTGGTCGGTAAGAAAAGCATGGGTTCAGTGTTAAATGTAACATGTAGTGACTCAAAACCCCAAGCCACTTCACCTGTTCATGCATTCATGTGTGAGTGAGTGAATGAAAGAGAGAGAGAGGGAGAGAGAGAGAGAGATCATTCACCATCGTTTGATTGGATCAGTGGATCTTGCCAGTGTCCAATTATTGTATTCCCCTGATAGACACAAGCCTGTGCGTGCACACACACACACACACACACACACACACACACACACACACACACACACACACACACACACACACACACACACACACACACATTCCAGGGGACAACGTCTAAATGTTTGATTCGGGGGGAAAAAGCCCCCCAATCTTCTAGATCTGTCTTAAGCCTTCTGTCCCCAGGGTGGGAAGATTAGTGTCTCTCTCTCTCTGTCTCTCTCGCTCTCTTTCTCTCTCTCTCTCTCTCTCTCTCTGTGTATTGCAGGTATACCAAGTATGGTGGGAAAGAGGACAATCTGAATGGAGGTAGCAACGGGGGGTTCAAGGGAGAGAGAGAGAGAGAGAGAGAGACAGAGAGACAGAGGGGGAGGAGGTTGGTCCCCATGTTAATCTCCTCATTTTCATTTCTCTTACCATGTGGGATTAGAATGATTTTATTTAAAGTGTCAGCTTGAGCTACCGGATTGAGAAATCTGGATTTCATAGGGATTATTATTACAGAGAAAATGCGCACACCCACACACACACACACACACACACACACACACACACACATTTTTTTTCTTCTCTCTGTCACTCACTAATGACCTGCTTGACCAACAAATGGTATTTATCTTCAAACTGAGGAGAGGGGCGATGAACAGACATTGTGATACACTATAGTGTGTGTGTGTGTGTGTGTGTGTGTGTGTGTGTGTGTGTGTGTTACATGCATGTCTTTGTAACTTATGTTACAGTAAACCCCATGCTTTTCTTTCCAACCAGTGTCAGAAAAAAAAGATGCACCATTGTACCTTTTGGAAGCCCAGTGACAGAATATTGTACTTTTTTCTGAGACTGTAGATTAATACACACACACACACACACACACACACACACACGTACATATAGACATACATGCTCTCTCTCTCTTTTTCTTTAGCATGAGCAGAACATCATGCTCTCTCCCGTCACCCTTGGCCAGGCCAAGTGAAACGAGGTGAACAGACTAACCAAAGCTTCACCCTCCTGTGCGTCAGATTTAACATCTAATCTACATTAGGATAAGGCTTTCACCGCTCAGGAAAAAAAAAAACGAAGAATAAAAAACGCCCATCACCTTTTCATCCTGAGGCCAAGCCTTTTATTCCGCCTCTTCTCATTACATTAAAGGATGAGGGAGGCCTTACAGTGGCTGAGCGGTATTTAAAGACACCATCCCCTTCATCTGTTTAATTTCTCTTTATTTAAGAGACTCCCTCCCTCCCTCCCTCTCCTGCTGCCTCCCTCTGTTTAATTTCTCTTTATCTAAAGACTCCCTCCCTTCATCTGACTGATTGATCTTTGTCTCACTGCAAATGACACGGAAGAGTTAGTTACCGCAAGGCCCCTAATCCCACCTTTTTGATGGGGAGCGGAGGCAGGAGGGCTTTACAGGTCTATGCTACATTTCTATAGCAGAAGAGTTTTGGTTTTGGAAAACTTCTTTACATATCTAGTTTCATTTGGTCCTTCATATAAATTTTGGTTCTTTCTTTGGCTTTGTCTGTCCCACCCAAACACATTTACCCACCTTGTTATTTTCAGAATAACCACCATAAGTCTAACCACCTTTTTAGGCTGATATACAGTATATCTTCATGATGTAAATTCATTGTATACATCATAGTAAGTAGTGCTGCACTGATGTAAGTCATCTGATGACAAGGTCCTTAAAGGGTAAAATGCTTTTTTCTGCAGGTGTTATTGATTTTTGTTCATCTTGGTGGCAGTGTGTTTAGACTGCTACACCACCAGAAAGGTTTTTCTGCTCTGTTGGAACTATCAAACCACTAGATGATATGTAGAACCAATAATAATCTTAAAGTAGAAGTAAAAAAACATTTAAAGGTTCAGCTTGTTCTTCAAATAGCAATGGTTCTACAAAGCACAATTTAGCCCACAAAGAGCCCATGATGATTTTTTTTTTAGCTATACAACTGTTTGTTTTTGTTTCAGACGTGAAAACTGCTTTTACTCCATTTACTCAAGGAGTAAGATTATAAAGAGCAATTTAACAATGAATTAAAAAAAAAGATAGAATAAAGAAGTTGTCTAACTTCATAAAAAAATACAAATAACATCTCAACTAATTTCATGCATACCCAGAGTTCAGTGACCATTAAGAACGTTATTATACCGACAGAGAGGCTTTGAAAGATCTCGCTCATACGGTATTTCACACTTCAGAGCTGAGACCGAGTTTATCCTAATGCACAAACACACACACACACACACACACACACACACACACACACACACACACACACTCACTGATGCTCACTGCAAGAGCAAGGTCTTGGGAAGTAGGCTAAGCAGGCCAGGGATCACCTCTTACTGCTCTCTCCCAGCTTAGAAGCACTGATGGGTGATGGAGATGGGAGAGAGGGAGGGAGAGGGAGGGAGGGAGGGGTGGAAGAGAAAGATGGAGAAATCTTCCAGAGGACATCTGTCACAGTGAGCAACTTGTGCGCTGCTCTTTCCAGCCCGCTCAGTGACCCATGGATTCTCTTGCATGACTGACCAAGAACTATGAGAGTTTTAGAGGGGGACTTAGCCCCTGCACAAGCCTGGGGAGACCCCATACAGACCCGATTAAGTAATCTCTCCATCACATAAAGTGGATGGGGAGGAAAATATTGAATCTTTGTACGTGTATCAGTGTAGTCACAGGTCACACGCTTCGCTATATGTGCCGCTTTAGGACGAAGTCATAGGAAAATGTGCATGTTGACCTCGTCCAACAGACACCAACAGAAAAATGCAACTGCTCTCAGATCCCTCCTGTCACAGATCGTTTTATTAAGCTGCCATATGACAGCGCCGTGGCGATGAGATTTGCGACCATGTGTCCAGATCGCAGAATGCCGTTGGTGCTGAATAGAGAGCCGCACATTGTAAAGTGTGCGCATGAGAACATTTCGCCTCCTCCCGCAGGTGTTTGAGCAGTACAGTAAACATTAACGCTTTTACACACACACACACACACACACACACACGCACACACACACACAAAAGGCTCATTGTGTGTTGGTGTGTGTCCGCTAACCCATCCTGTTTAATCTGGGATTATGGTATTCCCATCCTGATGGCAGCAGAGGAAACAATGCTTTATTTCATGGGAGGAAATGTGCAGTAATGATGTTAACACCTCAATCTGCCTCATTTAACCATTACATACAGTCTTTCTCTCTTGCTGTCTCTCTCTCTCTCTCTCTCTCTCTCACACACACACACACACGTACACAAATACACACACACTCAGTTTTGCTATTTGTCCCTCCCCCTCCATGCATAAGCAAACCTTGAGACACACACAAACCTAAATCTCTTTATAAAGAAAATCATTATTATAAATTATATTCCATTTTTTCTGCAACATGTCCTCTGTGTGTTTTGTGTGTGTGTGTGTGTGTCTGTCTGAGTGTGTGCCTTACGGTGAGCATACACTATACTGTATAGCTGCTCCCATGGGGTGTAATCCGACACTAAAATCGTCCATTAACACACTATCAAATCTATTCTTCTCCGTCGTGTCACACTTCCGTGAGCCATTTGTGGTTTTAGTGCTTTGGCCATCCAGCCTCTTTAATGTAGTTCACAGGGCACAGTAATAAGATGCCATGTTTATGGATAAAGAGTTTTCAAATCCTTGGCGCTAAAACCAAAACACAGACATTAGATTTGATAAGAATATTAGTCCAGCATATTGTATGATATATTGAATAATATGCAGACTGTACGAATCAAACTCAGAGTTTTAGGTCGTATATTTTTGGACATAAAAGACGTAAAACATCATCAAGTGCCATTTTAGGATCAGCAGCAAAGCGCAGATCAAATGCTGTTTGAATTCAGAGAACGGGGCCATTGGATCATACAGGGCGCTCCTGTGTTTGAACGGTAACGGTGTGCTGGTCTGTGAATAAGACCTCTGATGATGGCTGTATTTTATTGTGAGGCCCCAGGTGCTGCCAGCGTCACACATGGACACACATGGCACCGCTAGCCTGGCACACACACTGGCCAACCAGAGAAGGGCCAAGACACTGTGTGTGTGTGTGTGTGTGTGTGTGTGTGTGAGAGAGAGAGAGAGAAAGTGAGAGAGAGAGAGAAAGAGAGAGAGAGAGAGAGAGTATGTGTATGTGTGCGTGTGTGTGTGTGTGCGCGCTACATGGCTGGAACAAGTAGTGGTAGTGGTGATGTGGTGTGTGTGTGTGTGTGTGTGTGTGTGTGTGTGACTCCTCTGCCTGAAAAAAGGCCAGAGTTGGCCTGGCATGCAGATGAGTGTGATAATGATACTTCTCTTCAGCCTTGCTGATAAAGCCACCATCCTAGCACAATGTTAATCCTGCTCTTTATATAATATTACAAATCTAATCTTTGATGTATGTCACATACGCGCACAGGGCTTCCATATAGGGCTTGTTTAGGTCATGCAATGTATTTAATGCTTATTGAAATAAGCAAATGATCTCTACAAGCACCAGAAAAATCCAGTTCACTAGCATTGCTATGTAAAGAAATAACACTAGACTTTCTTAAAGCCCGGTATGATTGCTTTTCATTATTGGATTCTGACCATTTACATTAGTGTGTTTTAATTTCTGGGCATTTAATTACGCTAATAGCACTGTTGTGTGTGCATGCATGTGTGTGTGTGTGCACGTGTGCCTGCATGCATGTGTGTATGTGTGCGTACATGTGTGCACATGTGTGTGTGCATGTGTGTGTGCTTGTGTGTGTGCACCAGCTGTCTGATCTGTAATCAGTTAGCAGTGGGCTAATGCAGCCTCCTTAACCCAGGGGCCTCGTAAGACCGCCTCTGGCCCAGCCCCTCTCTCTGCCAGGGACAAATCCATTACCCAAAACAAGGACATCAAATGTCAACAAATACACACACACACACACACACACACACAGACACGCACAGATTGTATATACTTGCTCCAAAGCGTGTTTGATTGATGTCATGAAAAAGAAAAAAGAAGCATGTCTATGCAATGGTACAATTACCGTATGGAGAGAAAACACAGTGGCAATTATTGTTTCAGGAAGACACACCCTTGTGATTTTGCCTGATAATGAGGCTCAATTTAATGCCACTGGCAAGAAGAAGGCTGGTGGTGTTACACATCCTCAAGGTGTGGATGATTGATGGGTCAGTTGTCCAATCAGTTGTTGTTTGATCGGGGACATCTTCAAGCCTGTCAGCTTTCCTGTTGTCACAATTCTTAATGGAAAGTTAATTTTTGAGAGTTAAATTTGGTCTGGGAGATTTAAAAAAAAGTCTTCTAAGAGGTTTTCAAACAAGGGAAGCAGCCTTTTAAAGGAAAAGAGAATCCCTCCAAAGGGAGCCTGGGCATTTTGTCAAGGGCTGTGTGACCAAACTGCCGTTCTACAAAGGCTCACATAAATAGCACATAAACTGCATCGAAAACAGCCCCTCAGAAGTGGCACAAAGACTGTGGCGGCGCCCCACGGGTCCGGCGGTAAGCAGCAGCGTTTACATATCAGCGGCCCCTTGTAGCATGTACAGTGATCTGGCAGGTTGGGGAGCTTTGATGCTCCGTCACCCAGCAGGTCGGGCGGATCGATCCCCAGGGCGGTGCTGCTTTCTGGGCTGGCCTGCCTGGGTGACAGGGCCCCCTCCCGGAAAACCTCCCCGGTGCCCGAACCCACCAGATGGCCTCAAAGAGGGACCAGAGACACAGGGCCAACATCCAGCTCTCAAACAGAGGAGCAGAGGAGCAAATGGCCTGTTAATATTTCATACAAACACTCTCACTCATCTCCGAGTGAGGAAACGGACAGGACCGAGTGCGCAGCGTGAGTGTGTGTGTGTGCGCATGCGAGTGTGTGTCTGGGAGAAATCAAAGACATTTTGATGAAATATGAATAGTTTTCCCACTCAGAGGTGCTTCACAGCTAGACTCCTTGCGCATAGTAATCAGGGGCACACATGCTCGAGCTCTTTCTCACACACACGTTTGCCAAAGGTGAGAATTTGGCTGCAGATCCAGGTAGAGATACAGAAAAAATTGTCTGATAGAGACGGACTTTGTTGTTTGCACCACACTGACTTTTCAGTAAGAATAGGAAAACTCCCACCCACCTGACATTTGTAAGATACCCCCCCCCCCCCCCCCCCCCAACACACACACACACACACAGACACACACACCTCCCCAGTTAATATCAATACCAGATCCTTCCTTTGAGCCTGTGCTGTATCTTGTGAAACGTAACCCGCTCACTAATAGCCCATAACCCCTGTAACAGATCAGCTGAGGTTATGCTATTTGCCGGTCGGTAATTGGCCTCTTCATCAGTACTCTGTGTGTGCAGGCAGCGACGCGGCCAGCCCCGGGGTCCTCCTGATGTCATTAATGTGTGATTAGGGCCGGTGGGGAGCAGCAGTTAGGAGGTTAAAGAGCCCCTGACAGCCCTCATCATCGGCGAGGAAAACCCTGAGACTGATGCAGGGGCCGCGCAGATGGGCGAGAGCGGGCGGCTGCCAAAGCCCTAACTTGTTATTCCTCCTCACCTCCAAAAATCAAGCCACCCTAATAAATGGCACTGACACGGGCGTGCACGTGTACACACACACGCACACACACACACACAGCAGATAGGCTTCACCTTAAAAACTTTTTCAATATGCTTTCTTGATTAAGGGAGAATCCTTAAGAGTATGAAATAATAGTATTTCAATGAAATCCATTATTGATTGTGAGGGAAATAAATATTTACTGTTAGGAGAGAGACTGTGAAAGCTGTCAAGGGAATGAAGTGTTCAGCGGAGTTTAACACACACAAATGTACAAAGTTTTGCCGTTCTGTTAAACTTGTGTACACTGATTGGACTTGAAATGATGAGTTGGTCCTGGGAATAGCAAGCTGACAAGTTAAACTTGACACAAGCAATCTAAACTACAAGCAAAAGTGTCTGCCTAAGTGCTCAATCATGTCAGGGCTATAGGATTCCTTTAAGTTGTCATCTTTAATACATGAGGCGATTTCCAGCCCCGACTGCACAACAAAGTCATTAGACTGGGAGGAGAGATGAAATATAAATCAAGCGTCCCTCTCTGCCCCCTCCCCAGTGAACAGGTGGCTGAGTTGAATGAGAGGGTGCGCTAACTTGGCTGTCACCGTGTTTTCCGACAGAACCGCTGCCTTCTAAAGCCAAACCACCGTGAATTATACATCTATGGCAGTAATTCTCTCAGAGGAGAGAGCGAGGAGAGAGAGAGAGAGAGAGAGAGCGAGAGAAAGTGAGAAGGGGGGAGGCTAAGAGAGTTAGAGAGATTAATGGCTGAAGCGGTTGTTTTTGACGCAGCGATCCTTGGCTCCGCTTCCCGCCCGCCGCTTATTGGCTTTTCAGAGCACATTTATTTATTTCGTTAACAAGAGAGAGCGGCCGCGTCGCTGTCACTTTTTTGGCTCGCTCAGCGCCACAGCAGACTTGTCATCTCCTACACAGTGGCGTGCGCCTTTGAACCCCGCCACGGACTACAGAGTGGGAATATTAATAGTGCAACAAACAAGACTTTAAAAATAGGGGGGCGCTGTCAGAGGGCGAGTGTTACTGACTGTTTTTGTCTAAACGACTGACCTGCAGGAGAAACAAGTGCTGCTACAATCAGGAAGCAGACAAACTGCATGTTGTTACAGGTTTTATGACAAGTTTTCATGGACTTTAGAATAAAGCAAAAGTAACAATGCTTGACATTTTCATATAAATTTCATAAAAATTTCATATCCTCTATCACTGATTGATATAACACAATAGTGATTCAACCTATGCAGTTCATGAAAACTTTTACACACCCGGTCCATAGACTAAATCCTCTGGTGCACAGGGAGTGGTGCGCTTTACCTCACTGGAAGCAGCAACAGCTTGTTTGGAATAAGTAGAAGAAGAACAGGGTAGTTAGCATGAGCAGCGATAGCCACCATGGCTGAACAGACAAAAAAACAGTCTCTCAAACTTTATCAACAGAAAATCCAAGGAAAAAAGATGTCACAGTACCGGACACACTGTTTGATTGACAGTGCAGAAACACCACAGCAATGGACACTTAGCACCAGGGGTTACATTGCATTGAACTCAGACAAAAAAATCCCAAAGAAATGCTAACAGTTCACTTCAATATTTCACAACAGTGGCCAGAAGAAATGACAGGACTCACACTGGAGACAGAGAGGACAGAAGCCACAACAGAGCAGAGGGAGGTGAGTGTGAATAGAAAAAGTGGAGATGACAGAGATAAAAGTTAGAAAAGGCTATTGAGGGGCAGCCTAACTACACTGAAACCAACCATATTTAAGAGCTGCAGGGAGTTATCATCAAACTTACTCTCCAGACCGCCTGACTGGATTTGGATTCTGCCCCGTTGTTGATTCTGTACTGTTCGTGTTAACACCATTGATTTGTTTTGTAAAAAGTTTTAATTTTTATTTTTAATCAGATATTCAAGTTCAAAGTGGATGGATGGCATCAGGATTCCCTCACATCACAAATCCTAATTTGACCCCTGTTTATTACCAAAGATGTGGCAAGGAACTTCAGGATTACCACTTTAAATTTGCTCTTATATTATGAAGGCAGGTATGAAAGCTCATCTACTCTTCTCGTCTTTTGGAATCATTTCATCATCCTCTAATGTTAGCTCAGTATAAGGTCCAAGAGTTCCTCAAGCTGAAGTAAAGACAGCGAGTAGCGCGATGTGAGATAAAACTCTGATATGAATAGCCGATCCCTGGACTAATCTGTATTCAGCCTCCCGAGGGAGCCGGCACAAAGGGCCGTCGCCGGCTTAGCCAATAAAGTTATTCAAGTCAGTTTCAACACAGCGCGGCGTGTTCCAACATAATCTGTCCGGGGGGTCGTGACCTCCAGATCCCCTGCCTGCGGGATAAAGAGGACCTCAGGCCGGGATGACAGGAGAAGTCTTCCAAGGAGTTCATGTTACCACCTGTCATAATAACAAGAAGCTACTGTTCCCCCGCCAGGCTCCTTCCCCCTTTGTCTTGGAGGGGCTCTGGACAGGGGCAGACAGGACGCGCTGGCAGAGCTGAAACTGAATATTATCATCGGGGGGAATCTTGTTTCATGTTACTGAGCGGCGAGGCCAGCTAGCTCCGCTGAGCCCCTGCTTGGCTTCACTGTCACTTCACCTGACAGGAGCTGTTCGCTTTCTCCTTCACACACACTCAAAACTCTGAGACAAGTTTGTGTTTTATGCCCAAACACAAGCACCTATTCAGACAAATGTACACTTTCCGCTTTCCCTCCACACTCCACGTTCTTATTTACGCGGCGCACACCTTGACGCATCCGTTCGCACACAGCGGCGACCGGTTTTTACTCCCCCCACTCTCCCTCCATGGCGATTGAGAGGTCAATATCTCACTTTACCGCCCGCTACACTTTCCTCTGTCACTCACAGCTCCCTCTCCATTCATACAGCAGGTTAGCCCAACAAAGGAGACCGCGGGGGAGCTGCCCGAGCCTTCCGCTTACACACACACACACACACGCACTCGCATGCACACAAACACACACAGAACGCTAAGGGCGCGAGCTGCGGCGCTGCTCGGGGGCTTGACGGGTGCTTTGTGCTCGTCCGTCAGCCGGCCCCTGGGCCCTGAAGATACCTTCAGTCAGCGAGGCCGGCTCCCTGAAAGGAGGGATTCACACGGCGCTGAAATATTGATGCCAGGAGGGCACCTGGAGCACGCCGACCTTTTGACCCCTCCTCTCCATTCTTAGAGGAGGAGAGGAGGTAACAGAGAAGGAG
>NW_027281774.1:0-27931 GCF_046629955.1 Centroberyx affinis
TGAACAACTGAGCGAAATAAATGCATGCAAGCAGTGTGTGTGTACATGGCGAAACACCTGCAAATGCACACGAATGAAGGCCGCGTGCGCACACACACACACGTGCACACACACACACACACTGCCATTGAAATCAGCATATCAGCAGAATAAACTCACACTGCAGTGTTTGGAAGTGTAAAAGCCAATAGTGCAGTGGAAGAAAATCAGTTTTGAAGTTCAATGAGCTGCAACAAGAATGACTTGACAGTCTTGAATAGACATTTATTAGATGGTCAAGGGCACCTTTTGCAGATGATGGATTTTATCAGAGTAATTGAGTGAGTTAGAATGGTTACAGTTGGATCGACATAATTTTTCTTAACGCAGAGTACTGAAAACCCTCTGCCTTCATCCTCCTGACACACACACACACTTCCAAGGAAAATTCATTGACGCAGGTTGAGGTTCAGTGCCTTGCTCAGCAGCACCTCTACAGTAGATGTAATATCAGGTAGAGCTTGATATTTAAATCTGAGCTCAATGGGACTTAACTGGACCCGATGGACTATAAGGTCTGGTTCGGGTAAATGTCTGACTTAATTAAATTAAGTTTACTGTAGGTTGGGCTTAGGTTCAAAAATACATTTGAAAAATACTATATCTAGCAAGAAGAATTCTTAATTTCAAGCTTTAGTCAAGTTTGGCCAATAAAAGCGTCGTCGGGCAAGAATCCTTGAATTATTGATTCATTCAATGAATCATTGAATGAATCAAGAATTCACTGTTCTGGTCCAATTAAAGGATAACACCTCATTTTATTGTTTTGCTATTGCCATTAATGCTCATGAAAAGTCTTAACCCACCATTTGTCACAGTCAGAAGCCACTACTGAGTGTTTGACTACTGGTTTGCCCTGCCACCTGGAAGTCATAGGCTCCCTTTGTTTTCAAAAATCCATTAAAAACAGCTCGCAGAGACATATTGCGAGTTGAGTAAACACCTATCTGGAGAAATTCCAATCTGGCTTCTGAGGCACTATAGCACTGAGGCAGCTCTTGTGAAAGTCTTAGACAATTTGAGACTGAGTGCTGATGCTGGAGGTGTTTCTGTCCTTATTCTGTTGGACCTTAGTGCTGTATTTTGACACTATTGACCATTGTATCTTAATTAATCGCCTTGAGAAATCAGTTGGTCTCCTGGGACAGCTCTGGGACAGCTCTGGTTTTATTCTTACATTACTGGAAGAAACATTTATGTACAACTTGGAGAACATATCTCAAAAACGGTTAACACTGATTATGGTGTATCCCAAGGCAGTGTGCTAGGGCCTTTGTTGTTTTCTTTTGCTCTGGGTAATATTATTCATGAGCACGGTGTGAATTTAGCTATGCTGACGATACACAGTTGTATATCTTTCAAGCAGGGAGACCCAAGTGCTATCTCAACCTTAACTGACTGTCTGCCATAAATGAATGGATGAGCAATCATTTCTTACAGTTAAACAAAGACAAGACTGGCATTCTCATAGTTGGCCCCAAAGCCAGGAGGGATCTTGTCTGCTTTCACTTAGGGACCCTGGCCTCACAGGCATGACCACAAGCCAAAAACCTGGGCGCTACAACATAGCATAACAAGATATCCATACCTTCATATAGAGCCGCCTGGACTATTGCAATGTTCTTTATACTGGCCTTCCAAAAGCAACAATTTCAAGACTACAGACCATACACAATGCTGCTGCCAGGGTCCAACTGAGACAAAACACTGGCTCCCTGTGTCTTTTAGAATTGATTTTAAAGTCCTCCTCATGGGTTTTGAGGCACTAAATGGTTTGGCCCCTCCTTACAACACAGACTGTCCATCATTTTATGTCCCCTCACGTACCATTAGGTCCTCTGCAGCATGACTTCTAAATGTCCCCAAGGTTACTGCAAAGAAAATGGGAGGCTGCTTTTAGTGAGTTTGTCCCTAGACAATGGACTGCCCTGTCCCAGTACTTTATGAGAGGCTCAGCGGACATTTAAAAACATACCTTTATAATCTTGCTTTTAACATTTATTCTATGCCTCATTTGTGTATTCTTTTATTTTCTTTGTTTTTATTGTCTGTTTTTACTCTGTAAAGCACTTTGTTTTACACTTTTGTATGAAAAGTTTTATTATTTATTATTATACTGTTGCCTTGACTATATACAGTATAATCTATCATGTTGAACAGCATGTGTATTGCAGTTTTTCCTAACATGAAGTTATCATGTAGCTATTAATTATCGGGACTATTTTCACTTTTCCCATTACTGCTTAGAGAGAAGTGCAGAATACAAGGCGAATACTTGCGGCGATCTCTCCACATTCAATACTGGCAGAATGAAACTACTTTTGATAGGAGTGCAATGACTGTGGCCATATAAAGTCATGTTAGGAAAAAATATAACACGTGTTGTTCAGCATGATGTATTATGTTAGTCAAGTAGGTTTAGACTTTTCATGGGCAATGATTAACAGGAAAAAACTAAGATTACACCGGTGTTATCCTTTGAGTTCAAATACTTTGTGCCCTTCAGCTCATATTGAAGAAAGGCCTTCCTAACCCTCTGGTGACTTGATCTCTCTAGACTCAAGACTGAATGCCAGGGGCGATACTGTAAGAATGTCACATTTATTTCTATCTATCTATTGTCCCAGACAGTCTGAAGACCTGTGCTGGCTGTGACCCTCACATATTCTGTATAGTCCATTTGTTACATCTGAATACAGACTTTCATGTGGAGCAAAGCACACCTTCTCTTCCCTGTGCTCGTCCCCACCCACTGAGATGTCAGCGTCACCTATCCCACAAGGCTCTGTCACACTGGCACACACTGGGGAAAATGGGGGGTTAATGAAGATTAATGTAGGGGGATGACAAGGGTATCACTGACTGAGCTCTCTCATACACGCAGACACATGTATCCACACACATACACACACACACACACATGCGCTCTTTCTCACACACACACATGCAACCACACATGAACATTTTACTCAGCACCAAGCTGGTAGCGGGAGATAAGTGCTCGGCATTTCATGGTTGAGAGATGAGGTTCATGTTCAAGCTGGTGATATGTATTCATGTGATTGTGATTCTGTACAGCAAAATGAGGTTAGCGCTAAAATGCTAATGTTACACCCATAAGGCCTCTCCAGTGTGATAGATTAGAAAATCCTGTTTTACACGCTCATATCAATTTATCACAAAAGAATACATACAAGGGCTATGAACAACAGATGTTAGCTTATGTTTTTAGCTGTCTCTCATATCTTTCATTCACGACTTGTGAGCTGAAATTTAGACTTACATTAGGCTTAGAATTTAGATTTAGACTGCTGTATTTCACAGAGCAGTGAGGCAATTTTCACTCTATTGTCGGCACTGTTTTAAAGGAACATTAATGTGCATATATGTGTATGTGTTTTTATGTGTGTATATTCTTGCATCAGTGCCCAATCTTCATTGTGTTGGCAATGAGATGAGACAAGTGCCTTGCTATGCAGAGACAAATTATCGACCATATGCCAGAAGCTTGGGTCCAGCACACTGTCCCTAGCATAACCCCAGAAAACAGCCAGAAACTGAGCTGAGGCCAGACTGACCAAAAAAAAAAACAACACCTACCAGAATAACACCTACTGCACAATGTGGGAAGGAGCCGATAAAAAAAGTCAGCGTGAAATCTGGCAAGTTTCATAGTATGTTAAGTTATGATATGATATGAGACAATTATTCGTGGCCAAAAGTGGACATGTGTTTCTACCACATGCACTTTTGAAAACATTTTATCAATGTAGTTTTTGTCAGTTTGGCATTTTATACACTCCGATCTCAGTGAAATTGATTTGATTTTGTGTTCATTCTCCCAGTTAACAGTTTAATAAATTAAACAGTCAATTGATTGTGCCGCTGTTTTATACCCTTCTCATATCTCTCTCTGGCTCTCTGTCTCTATCTCTCTTTCACTTCCCTCTTCCTCTCTCATTGTCTCTCTCCTTATTCTTATCTTCCTTTCTCTTTTTCTGCATTTATCCCCCAGCATGCATTTGACGGACAGTGACGTACAGGAGGCAGCATCAAGCACACAATTTTAAGAATATGATGATATGACATGGTAAAAAATCATATAAAAACAGCTTGAACTGATATCAGAAAGACATATACAGGTCATGATTTTACAAAATGATGCAGACTGCAGCTATATAAGATTATTTTCAACACTGTCATATCAACATCTATTCAACCAAAATGTTTGTTGGGATCTATTTCTTGTTATGAAATTACTTTATTGACTGTCTGTAAGTAAATGTGCTGCTGCTGTCTTGGCTAACTTTCCCTTGTACAAGAGATCCTTCATCCTGACAGGACTAATCTAAATAAACCCAGGTTAATAATAACAGAAATTCAAAATGGTGCCGCTGTGTTATAAAATTCACTTTGTCACAGAATCTGACAGACACAAACTGTAACCCTACAATGGGTTTAAATCATGATTCTTCTTCACAGATTTGCTGATGATAGACAGCATGGCCTCTTCCTTTTGTTGCCAGTGACTCTGCACTTTCCAGCCGTTTCTTCCTCTTGCACTATACCCAAGAAGATTGTTAAGGCATCAGTGCCATTTCCTGTCACCAAGAAAATAAGGAAACCTTTCCTTGGGGGGTTGTGTGTTTGACAGGGAACATAACAAAGCCCCCAGCTGCCTCATACATGCATGCAGGCACACACACACACACACACACACACACACACACACACACACACGCACGAACGCAAGACGGAAGCTATTTGAAATAATAGCACATCTGTGGTGAAACTGCAACAGGCTCTATTCATAAAACTGACAGAATGACATCTTTCTCTTATGGTTTGAATTTCTCCCCTGACATCAGATTGATCCATTAATTAAGAAGGTGCCACCAGAGCAGGAAAGTGATGGGTTTAATAATTGTTTGATTTTCTCCGGAGTCTGTTTCTACTCCCACCCTGTCTATCAGTCTTTCTGTTGGTGAATTTAAACACACACACACACACACACACACACACACACACGCACACACATATAGATATATACACTGGAGTATCTGGACTCTGTCTGTGGTTTAAGTGAGCACTCCCTTCAGTGTTTCACAAACAGCGTTTAGAGCCAATGACAGACTGATCAATGCAGGTCTGAGCTGAACTGGGGGATCCATACAAGTGAAATGGACTCTCCTATCTAACTCCCACCACATCCTTCTCTGCTGCACCAGGCCAGTGAACAACAACAAAACCACCAAAACCACCAAGACCCTTTGACTTTTAACTGAAAGAATATTTTGGGATGCTGCTGTAGAAAGATATGGAGAAATCAGTCCAAATGCTCATTGAACAATAGCGAGGTGTTTTGATGCCGGGAAGACTTCTGAACATTTCACATGTGAAGTTACTGGAGCACGGATGACTGGGGCTTTGCACATAGCATAACAAGCTCTTGCCTAGGGATATTATTATGTGGTGTGCTTTGATAAGAGAGCACCCTAAGAAGTGCTCCCACTCCCACTATTGCTTTGAGTTTGCAGTCACCCATTTCCCTGTGGAGCCTTGCAACCCACAGTGACTGGCACCAAATAGCTTGTTATGTATTGGTTAAAACGCTTGGTGCTTGTTTGGCCACTCCCACAACATATACTTCCATTTTCTCCAGGGTAGGATGGAGAAATGACCCTCCAACAGAGGTTAGACCCCACCACCAGCCCCATTCATCTGATAAACAAATATTATACTACTATTTGAAAATGACAGGCCCACATTCTGTATCTGTATGTATTTAAAGCAAAACAGTTGACGTGAGCCAAAAGGCTGACTGAATATATTCTACTCTCAGGTGAAAATAAATAGTTAGTACTTTACATCTAGGTCCAGATTTGAAATGCAGCTTAGATTAGACGTTTTTATGGCCACTCTTTCATTTAAACACTCACTTCAAACACTCATTGTTTGACACATCGGTTAGCTGCATAGTGTGGGTGTGTTAGATCTCACTGTTCCCCGACAGTTAGGTCACGACAGATATAACACTCTCTCTCTCTTTCTCTCTCTCACACACACACACAAGCGATAGGGAAATGACTAAGCAGTGTCTACAGTTCATCTCCAGCTGTTGTCTGGTTCCACTGTGTACTTTCTACTATCTTGCTAAATCCACACCAGAACTCAGGTCCCATCTGAGTGGAAATGGTGCCGGTAGTGAACAGATACGCGCTGCCCCGATGCAAATCCGCGTTGTTCTGTTTACCTGCAACAATCAATATATCAAATTAAATGGCCAATTATCTCTCTGCGCCGCGGTTACTACGGCGACATTGTGTATCTTGGCGCCAGGGGAAGAGACTGCCATTGTTTACCTCCGAGCCAGGTTCCAGTATCTGCTCATAATGCAAATGAATGTCAAAGAGCTCGCAATGTCATTAGGGTGAATGTCAACTGACGTATAAGAATATCATGTTTTTGGGTGTGTGACTACCTACTTACTTACCTACCTATCCACTTATCTACCTACCTACCTACCTTAATATCTATCTGAATACCTACCCTACTTTCCTATAGTGTCTGTCTCCCATACCAATCAGTATGAATGGGTTTGTGAGGCTGCGTATCTAAATTCAGTGTTTGTTATGGTGTGTGGAGGTAGAGCAGAGTTGTTAGTAATATTGAGCGCTGGTTTTCTCTGTATTTGCAACGCTTTGTGTTTCCCATGCTGCAACCAAATCTAACATAATCTCACCTGTGGGGGAAGCGAGTGTAAATTAGGCAAATTGGTCGCAGTAGAACCAGCTGCGTGAGCTTTTGCTAGATTCTGTTTCCACACAGTAATAGTAAACGGTAAACTGGAAATAGGAAACTGTGATCTAAAGCTTTGCCAATGTAGGCACTTTCCTGATATTTACCGTGAAAGCGGCTTATGCCCAACACATCTTATTAACCATTCAAGTGCAAATACAAACATCCATTTGATAGCCAGCCTCCCTGAATCAAAATGAAGCTAAAAGGGATGAATGCAGAAATAAAAAAGTGCATCAAGCAGCAGGCAGGCAGGCACAGCAATTTACATCCCACTGTCCCCATCAGGAATTAGTTGTGGCTGGAGCATTGCCAGTGTTCATGAGTCTTTTTTCTGACACAGGGGGCTTTTAATACAGTTTTAATGATAGAGAACTATCACAGAAACATTAAAGGTGAGCTACAGAAGCTGACAAAATGCTGTGTGGGCTCACCCACTTGTAGGAAAGGCTAAGGTGCATTGAAAATTGGAAGGTAACACTCCAGAGTGATGATGTTATTGCCTGTGAGAGAGCGAGTGTCTTGGGTGAATTTAAGTTGTTCTTTCTTGATTTAGACATGTATCTATTCTCCACACCCAAAAACTCTGCCACGATTGGAAAATGGTTTTTGTATTCTACTCTGTATTGTTTTTTGTATGAACGATGTGCAATGTGCAAAATGTGTCAGTCACGATCACATAGTCACGATCTGTCCAGTCTTTAACTTGAAGAAGACAGCGAGCGATGGATGTACATGAATATTCCTCATCGATGCTCAACCAGTGACCACAATTACCACGGCAAAGCAGAGATAATTGGCTTTCTCCACTCATACTTTAATGTAATATCAATTATATCATGAAGTATGTGTCTCACTAAATATTAAACTGACATCAGCATAAGAAAGAGGACCACCTCAGCCAGTCCAAGCCTTCACCTACACCTTCTCTCACATGGCCTGCATGCCAGCCTCAATCTATGAAATCCTTGTGATACAAAAGCAGGATCAATATCCGTTTGTTCCATTTTTCTCCTCAAAGACCATCATTCCTCTTAAGTGGGTCATTTTTTGTTTTTTACACCCCGGTAAATAATTGCAATCTGTTCTGCTCCTGTGGTCCATATGTCTTCCTCCCTGCTTCATCTATTAGTCTCGTGCTGCGGAACCACGATGACAGGTACAGATAGACCAGAGAAAGAGAGAGAGAGAGAGAGAGAGAGAGAGATAATAACTGTATTTCTTACAGTGAAATGGAAGTCATCCTTATCACATGATTTAACCGACCTCAGGAAGGTCATGATGGTTTGACCCTCAAGCTCAGTCAGAGTCAGGGGAGCAAATGAAAGAAAGAAAGAAGAGTGTTTGCTACTAAAGTCGCTTAAAGGAGAATACAGTGTCTTGTTTACATTTCCTCAGTCATTTTTCAATGCAGGTTGTGTGCAATTCGTTTTTTTTAACATTTACTTGTTTTTTGTTGATTGTAAAAAATACTTTACGGTGTCGAACCTGGCTTGAAATTAACTTTTGTTCCGGGTAACAAAGACGGGCCAAATAAAAAGACAATGGATGTGACAATAAAGTTCATAAGGCAACATGTTTTTGATTATTTCCTGGCGGAGACTTCCATTTCTCCCTGTGGGTGTCAGGTGATTGACAGGGCATATCATTATGCAAGCATATGAATATGATATGGAAACACTCAACTCAGCACAATAAAACAACAATAAAACAGAAACTGTGACAAAACCAAATTAAGGCTTCATGTTTACAGTGATGAATTATCTTGCTTGGGCAAGTGTGTGGAAGTTGATTTTCATACTGAACAAGAACAAACGGCAGTAAATAACTTCTGCTGAAGGGAGGAAAACGGGCCCTGATGTTTCAAACTACGCTGAGTACACCAGCAGAAATAATGTAAAGGAGCAGGGCAGCCTAGGCGGTTTACACTTATTAGCCTAATACGTACTCCTAAAAAAGTTTGCTTCCTAAATTTCATTAGTCAATATCTCAAAATCACAGATGATTCTATCCTCAAAAACAAACTGTTTTGTGAGTAAAAGTCTTAAAATAACAGATTTTAATAGTACTACTAATACCATAATAATTGTTAGAGGTGGTGTCAATGTTTTCAAATGGTCGATTTCTCATTTTAGAATGAAACTCAAATACATCGTCTTTGTCTTGTCCTTGTTCTTCCCTTCCCTTATTATGTAAGTTTCACAATAAATCTACTTTTCTTCATTTTATGATTTAAATACTACCCTGAAGAACAGACAGAACAGACAATTAGTAGAAAATGATTTTCTCAAGTGCTTTCACATAATGAAGTTTAATGGAGCTCATGTTTAGAGAAGTGAAATGTCTCCGCCCTGACTGACTAACCTGAATTTGCCCGTTGATGATCGCGGCACAGGTGTGATAGCCAAAAAGATAACACAATAGCCAGCGGCAGCTCAGGTTGCCGGGCAACAGAACTGCGAAGCCCCCATCCTCCTGCCCCACTACACACACACACACACACACACACACACACAGACACACACACACCTGATAAGCACTCAGATAAACCTTCTGCAATGTACCTGCTATGCACTTCTATGAAGATATTTTCCTCCTCCTCTTTGACTCATGGTAATATCCATCGCTCCAAGAGGTGGAGAGACTAGCGGCCTTGGACCTTTTCAAAAAGAGGCTTTTAGTGGGAAGGACACAGAAAGCCATTGTAACAGCCTTTCACATTTTGATAAGGTCGCTGCTTTTAGGGATCTTTCAGTGTTTCCTAGAAAAAAGGCAGAGCGGTCCCTCAAAATGTACAGGTTCAGTAAGTGGCAATGGGTATAATTTCCAAATATATTGAAGTGAATGGTGCTTAATATAATGGCTTCATAGCATTGAGGACCTAACTGCAGTATCACAAAAAATATATATAAATAATGTTCACTAAGACTAATGCCTCTTTCATTTATTCTGTGCTGAACAGTCAGGTTCATGCTGTAATTATTCGACCAGCTCCTCATTAGAGCCACTATGGATGCCCACTTTCTGCTAAAGTCGCAGTTTCTCTCCAACTGTGGCGGTGCAAAGATTAAAACATTTCTCTGACAAAGCACAATGTCTGCTCTTTTGTGCTGTGTTTTCACAGCGAGGGTGGACAGATGCCCAAACTCTTCACACAAGTGCGAAATGTAAGTGCTTTGGATCCGGCCTGTGGGTTGTTCATCCTTTTTAAGCCTAACCTGAGGGGTGTGAAGGAAGTAAACAGATGGCTTCGGCGACAGAGATTTCGGGGCCGGGTGAGCTTGGTAATTCTCCGAAGTGTTTCTCCCTATTACCTCAAGTGTTTGGAGATGAGGTGTCGGAAGAGACATTTTCTTTCAATGAGACTCGGATGTTGTGTTTACAACTAATGTAGATGTCTCGCCAACTGCCTGAGTCAATATCCAGCGGAGATGGCGGCCCAGCCCTTAATTGCTAATGTATTCCCTCCAGACACTGTAGGCATCTCAAGCTCCATTAGCCAGGCCAGGACGTGATGTGAGGTGGAGGAACAGTGAGGTCCCACACTGTGGGGTAGACACAAGGTTTCTGACTTGCTAGGAAAGATAAAGTGATGCTCTATTACATAAACACTTGTATACACTGTTGCCGTCACAGTAAAATCATCCGTGTTAAAGGCATACTGAGCAGGATTTTCCCCCTTGAAATAACATAAACTCATTAAAAAATGATCCCAAGACCAAATAGGTATTTAGATTTATCCTCATTAATCATGTATTGTCTTTCCAACAGATGTTGACACTGACGAGACAGAGCAGCACAGGACTAAAGACGATCAGTTGAGCTTGTTCAGATAAGAAGATGCGCAGCTGCCAAGGAGAAGTTTCTCTGTTTTCCTCTCTGAATAGTTGAAGGGATTCTTTCCAAAGGACAAATGTTACACGATGTTCATCGCTCAATATTGCAAAAATATGGATCGGATATCAGCGACTGCTATTTTTATCAGAAAGTTGAATATTTTCATGCCAGGCATCTTTTTGTCAGAGCAGGCGTCATGTTTTTATTTGTGGATCTCATTTTGGAATAACACTTTATTTATTGCATACCAGAGATGACAAAGATGACTTTGCAAACAACAGGCCTAAGGGGATTATATTATTAAAATAACACTTGCTTTCACTGAATAAAAGATGACTTCAATGTATGTGAACTGTATTTGAAAGAAGACAACGGGATTGTAGATGGGCTTGTATACTAAGGACTAAGCTTCTCTCTCTCTCTCTCCCTCTCTCTCTCACTCACACACACATACACAAACACACACACACACACATACAAACATACATACATGGACATGGTCGTGCTTTCCCTCCATAGGAAATGAAACTGAGGTATTAAAACACACAGTTTGCCTCGACTCTCCCTCTTAACGCATCATCTCATCCATCATTGGATCTCCATCACTTCTCCATGTTTGACCCTTGACCTCACATGCAGTCTGATGATCCTGGTCTCTGGCCTTATAGATTCCCTGGTGATGGACGCAGATCCTGAACTCACTGACCTTGAATATTCCCACCAAAGTACATCACAGAAGCAGATGGCAGCAGTGTTTATTATACTTTATCATATGTTGTCCAATTTAAAAAAAATCTGCATTTTCATCCAGAATTCATACAGGCATTCAACATCTTTCGCATGATTATTTGTGCACCATTAAGTGAAAATAAGAGCAGCAGCAAAAAAAAAGGAAACATCTTACCTTCCTCATTATTACAATTTGTCAGCCACTGATATGCCACCATGGAGTGGAGTGTTTTTGTTCGCACAATAACACCTTACAGCAGCCTATTAGACAACGGATGCATGAAAGAAATACATTGCCAAAACAGGATGAATTAGGTAGAATATGTAAAATGTTTAAATTATTAAATGTATCACGATGCGAGGCAGGTTGCTGCATTGTGAGATCTGGGGTTGAAGTGGTGAGGATGTAACTGCTTCACCTGTGTGGACTGTGAACAGCTTTCAAAGCAAGCCATGGGGTGACAGGTTGTTAACCTTAAATTAATTTGACTGTTTTGTTTTGATGTTTGGCCACATAGTAATGTTTTTTTAGTATTTTCCACCATGACCTGACCTGCTCCACTGTACGTGTTTGGAAACCGGCGTCCTGTAGTCTGTATACTATAGACTTGAATAGGTCAGCATTTCGATGCTTTCTCCCATCTAAACTGCCAAGTATATTTAATTCTTTCATCACCGAAAGACAAAACTCCATTTCCTCATCGCTCCAGAAGTGAGACACTCTCGTTGCCGCCATTGTTTGTGTTTTTCTGTTACGTCACTTGACTGAAGCCGCGCCTGCGCAGGTAATTGGCAGCAGTCAGAAACCGGGATAAGATGTATACATGCAACAGTATCCTGGTTTCTTTCGGAGTACTCCAGCTAGCGTAATCGGGTTTCTCAAAACCGGGATAAGGGCTTATCCAGGTTTCTGAAATCGGGATATGATGTTTACATGCGCAAACACAAAAACGGGATACTTCAAAAACCCGATCATAACCGGGATACTCAAGTCCATGTAAACGCAGTCATTCAGATCACAGAGTGCGCTTTTGATTTTTGCTCTTATTAGTTGCTTGGCTGTCCATCATGCTGGCAAGCACAGGACTTGATGTTCGACACTGCATAGAGAGAGACTGACCCGACGAAGCTGGAGTCCTTTGTCCTTCGTCGTAATTCGGGGACATTAAATTATTCCTCTTGTTGAAAGACAATCCTTGATCCAAATCAGGAGCACAATTTTGATTTGGCTCAATGTTTGTCTCATGCCAGTAAACACAGACCTCAGGGTTTGAGACTAGGAGGGAGACTCATAAATTTGTTTGAAATGAGCACAAACTCTGAAACGCAGATTGCGTTCAAATGCATGGAGCATGCTTTTGTAATTTAATACATCAATCAACATCATCATTTCACAAGATTTCGGGAGACGAGGCTGCTATAACACTAGCAGCTACTGTGAATGGCATCTGTAACACATTGTTAAATCTATTTTGAGATTTGCATTTGACCTGCGGTGTGACATTATATCCTGCGTTAAAGACGTCCTGTGACGCTCACTTGTTCAGCTGATAATGTCATGCTGGCCTTCCTAACCTGCTAACAGTTTTCTCTGCAGTTAACGCAAATTGCGCTATTAACAGCCACTTGATCGAGTGATCTTGTCTCTCCCTCTTCCTCTCTTTACGCCCGTGGCTCTAACAATCTCCATCTCTGTACATCTCTCTCTTTCTCGCCTCTCTCTCTTCTCCCTCGGACCACATCCTTCTCTCTCAGTAATGACAGACAGAATAACTACAGTATATTGGGAAGAGACTATTGATTGGAGAGTCACGACCACCTCTCAGTGCCTCGGGGCAAATAACAGTCTGAGAACTCATCCCCTCGCTTATGCCCTGCCGCTCTCACAGAAAACTGAAACTATATTTCTCCACCATTTTCACCTTCCATCCTCCCCATTGAGAAAATAACACGCCACACAGAAGTTCCTCGAGCTGCTTCAGCAGTACTTCTGACCTATAGGGACTCAGGGGGGAAATATTTTGGCCTGAGCGAGGGAGATTCAGCTTGATGGATAAAACAGGAAATCATAATAACCTTTGGGTGGATTGGCCAGGTGTGACTGAACACCCATTTGACCGTGCTGCTTGTTGACCGTGTAACAGATGATGTCATTAAAGGTGCTGACTGAGTGTCACGCTGTGGCTCCTACTTCTTCAGTTTGTGTGTGTGTGTGTGTGTGTGTGCAGGGTAATCAGTGATGGTCCTTGTCTAGCCTACTATCCCCCCATACTTCAGGTGCTCCTCTTGGTATGAAGTTGACTCTGCACTAGCTGGTATTCAGCTCTGTATTCCCTGTTAGGGCATAAATGCAGAGGATGTTGTTGTGGAAGCTACTTAATGCTCAACATTGCTCATTTGGGAGAACAGAGCAAGAGTACTAATTAATTTGCCTCAGCATCTGAGTGCTTTTGAAAGCTACATTTATGTGCTGCAGTACAATTATAAAAGCACCAACACCAGCCGTATAGGAACAGTTAGGAACAATTTAGAGTTATCTTTGACCAAGTCTGGATTCATGTCAAACTGCCGATTCGTGGATGCAAGAGAACGTTTCGTTCTCAGAACTCGTTCACTTTGACCTGGAGACATAGAACATGACATAATATATTATAGACTGGCTTCATTTTGACAGTGCATGCACGAAGGACACATTTAAAAATGACAAATTCTCCAGGGCAGATGGATGTTATGGTTACCTTTCATATCTATTTCACTTTGACTTGATTCAGACTTTAATTGAATACAGATGGATCTTTGTACTTTCTGTTCACAACCTGTTCGCTCGTCTATGAAGCACAACAAAACTGACCATAAAATGCCAGAAATCCACTAAACTCGTTCATTCTTCATGGACGCAGTGTTCCCTTTATCTGTTCAAGAGGTCATTGCATTGCTTTGTCCAAATAGTCTTCTCTTCTCTTCTCTTCTCTTTTCTTCTCTTCTCTTCTCTTCTCTTCTCTTCTCTTCTCTTCTCTTCTCATAACACAAAGGGTAACAAGGAAGGTGACGCTATTGTCAATGAAAATAACGAGTAATGCGTTTTAAAAAAAAATTCTGTCTTCAATCTATTTAGTCTGTGTTGAGTACTTTTATTGCTTAACTAGAAACCATAGAACCAAATATTCAGATGTTGTTCCATTGACAATAAATATGAAATAGCCTTTGTGGAGATTTCTTTTAATCTTTTACACCCCAATAAGTTTCATTTCATAGTAGTAGCAACAATTCTGAACTATAAAATGTTTCTGACAGTCCCACGGAGGGAAACGACACAAGTGGAAAGAAGGCAGACACCATATAAGACAGATGATGATGAGGTCTCGTTCTTTCAAAATACGACAAGAGGATTGTAGGAGATGTGAAGATTTTTTTTTTTTTTTACAATACAACTTTTCCTCCCTTTTAGATACTGCCCAATAAAGAGCTGACATGATTTGTTGACAGAAGGTTTTTCTCAAGTGCTGTACACTGTGATGAAGTTTGATAGCGCACAGATATGGAGGAGCGAAGTGTTTCACCCCTCACACACCTGAATTCGCCACACAGTCAGTCTTCTATTTGTTCAACTAGACAATGTACTGCTCTGTGACAAGTTGTTGCTCTCTTGTTTATAGCTTTGCCACGAGTTCATTCAAGTTCGCAATTCTGTCCAAGTTTAGAGATCAGCAAACAACCCATAGTCAGCACAAAAGTACCAGGAAAATAAAGCAACAGAGAAGAGTTGTGGTGCTGCCTGGTGACTATGGATCAGCATAATATATGCATGCGTATGGTATTTTCCATGTGCCAAGGCTTTCTAAAAATAATGATATCTAATTTAATAAGATCTGATCCCAAGTGAGCATTCGTGAGAGCTTTTGAGTCATAAAGATAAAAGACGAGGATTATTAGTGAAAATTGTTGGTAATTAATTAATATTGACTTTGCTTTCGAGAAGATAAGTGGGCTACAAGATAAATGGGTTAGGTCCCCATGTCAGAAAAAGCACCATACATCATTACAGAGCCACCATCACCAAGCCAAGTCTTCACTGTATGTTCTTCCTCTCCTTCATTTAGGTATAATGTGGAGCAGATCTCACCCTGTTTTCAGTCATTTCTGGATTCAAAAATTGCACCTTTTAAAGAGATTTGCTGTACAAGTTTGAGTTTCTAACTGGAAATCTCAGTGAGGACAGATCTTATTTTGCATATTGTACTATTAAAATTTCATTTACATTAACTGGGATTATGAGGGATGAGTAATTTATAGGATTCCCAGTGTTTAATACTGATTCCACTGGGTAACTAGTTCCACATTGCTTGCAGGAATGGGGGATATGAAAACTGTTTTAATACCCCTAATAATGGCAGCGGAGTCGTCTAATTACATACTGCAATGCTGCAGAACAGCAAAACACACACGTACACACACAAACACACACAAACACACACACACACACTCTTGTCATTATCTTAATGCAAATGCAAATGCAAGGAGACTACTGTTATTAGCACACAAAGTGGGTAGAGAGAGCTATAGGCTATAAGTTAAAAAGCCTGAGTGGGAGGTGGGAGTTATGATTTGTCATATGAGGGATTATGGGAACTCAACACTAACTGTCAGTCATAAAGCCAGAAGACACCAGAACCTGTTTTCATGCATTTCTGAGCCTCATCCATAGCCTTATACGAACACCCAGTGAGACATTCACCGGTCTCTCTCTCCATTTCTCATCCCTCTATTTTGTTTTTCACCTTCATTTTACGATGAAGATGCTTTTCTTTACACAAATGCCCATACGTAGTTGCCATGGTTACCAGGTCAGGTCATGCAAAATGTAATATGTGTCTAGATATTACATTTTTTGCATAAGCGCACTAATAGTTGCCCACTGAAGCCTATCCTTATTTCCAGATTCACTACAGTTATTCATGGAACAAACTCCTGCAGTTTGGTCATGGCTGTGTTATTCTCTATCCGCATGGTGCCACACTATGGCTTTTTATGTGCTACAAATAAATTTTACTGTGGGATTATGATATGAAATTGATGAATTGACCTGAAGTGAACTGCTGGTTTATTATATTCAGTGTGTTCTGTGCAGTATCCAGTAGAGAGGGAATCAAACCACAGACACAGGATCCAAATACACTGGCAGGTTAGATCATATGCCAATGATTTCAGAATGGACTACATTAGTCTACATGCCAGGAAGCACTACAAAAAATGTCACCCTATTAGAGTTACAGTGAGCTCTGATACTCTAAACATGATAAATACAATAATATTATGTGTTTTTATCAAGTTTTATGACATTTATCTATAACAACGTATAACAATGTATACACACAGGCCATCCAGGTACTTGCAGGGTACAGCTAACATGCTAGCAATCTAACAAACACAGTGCAATCACTGGACTGTTCCCCAACATGGATCTTCAGCAATGAAACAATGCTAAAAATATACACACGTTACCATACAGATACACAAACACACGGCTTGGTAAGTAGTGGTAAGTAGTTACAATTACAAATGTATTAATTCTTACCATTTACATACCATCATTACAGGAATTACATTAAAAAAGACATTGTTTAATTGTTTTGATGGGAAATGATGCGTTGGGGAAGAGTGTGTACACCGTTAGTGCATTGTCCCATTTTTTTTCATACAGACTTGTGTTTATATTTGTTTTATTTATTTGTCTATCCTTTAGAGATGAAAAGATTGAGGGGGAGATAAAGCAAGAGGATAGAAAATACCTGCAATTCTTAGAAGATGTGACCATGATTTTTACAGCAACTTGAATAGAGTGAAGAACTTAACTCTTCTTGAACCTTGTGCATACTGAAAAAAGAGAAATGTCTGCACTACCGTATTAATTACAAACACATTTATTTTAATACACAGCAGCCGACAAGCAAAGAAAGAAAAGCGTTTCAGCACTAGGCCTTCATCAGTATTCCACCCCCACAGGGGAGTGACCCTTACAATTCCCAATATCCATAAACACTGATAATTAGCAACTGTGTGACAGCTAGACAACCAACAATATAGTACAATCACTGAATGCATAGGGGAAATACAGTATAAAACTGCATTAGAAGATAAACTCCACAAGAGCTCCAAGATTGGAAACACAAGTTCATAAAACAGTTCAACATCAATTCTTCATTAAGACGCTGTGGAAACTCCTTCTGTGTAGAGTGAATCCAATAAGCCTCTCTTTGTAGAAGCAAGAGGCCGCACCGCCTCTCCTTAATGGTGGAGTTTCTTGAATGTCACCTAATAATAGCAAAGTCTACCTTTAAAGCCACAGGAAGCTGCAATCTGTGATTTCTCTACAGTTGTGTTGTCTTGACCTGCCTTGCCTTTTGAGATTTAATAAAGACTGTAAAGTTGCACTGGGCAACTTTGCATGTTGGCGGCTCCAAATGGAAGCAAGAGGTGAAACTTGAAAACTGTTTGAACTGCAATACCCAAGGTGACATCGGCACACTGAACACAGCACGCTCATGTTTACCAACCCAGCCAGTCTGTGATGCTTTATACCAAAGGAAACCAAAGGGACGAAGGAAGCAAAAGATCTAATGTTGGTGAGTCCAGCTCTCTCTGCACAGAACGCTTGCTCACTGCTGTTTAGGAGACAGTTTAGATTTTGGTCTTGCCAGCTTGCCCAGCTTTAAAAATGAACAAGTATTCCTGTAGGGAGAAAGCCTTGTCATCTAATTTGATGATTTTTCCCTTAACCACTGGAACGCCGGCAATAATTTCCTCCTCCAGTTAGTCCTGACAGCGCACTTTGATCGGCTGAGATAATTTCAGAGTGTCAGTATCTCAGGATACAATACACCACTCTCAGTCCTGCCTTGTTTACTTTCTGTTGATCATATCGACTGCATTCATAGTTTGACACTCCATGTGCATAAAGCCTTTTGGTCGGACTGCAAGACCAGACTGTACCAACGATAAAGTCAAACTTTCAGACTTGAGCTGGGCTCTCTGCACAAAGGAGTGAACACAGCAGAGCAATTTCTTGATGCATCCTCATCATCCCTTTGTCATACTGGCTGTCTTAACTGTTTGTAAATCCCTCTCACATTGGAAATCCCTCTGTTCCAGTGCAAGGAGTGTGCTCTTACTGTGTATGTTGCATAGCAGCGGTATCAAAGATTACTTTTGTTAGCAGTGCAATTATATCTTTACAAATACGCTGCTCCATGAGCCATTGTCTCAGTCCCATTTTTTTTATTTGCTAGTAAATGTATCCATTAGGGATTGTTTATGTGTGACATATTGCAGATTCATTTACCAAAATAAGGGATTCTGCATAAAACTGTAAATCCACACTCACTGAACCCTGGAATAGAGCTGAGGAAACTTCAGCTTCAGCTACCAAAACAGCACTTATGTCCAGCAAATGGCCTTTCTGTTCTTCAAACCTTGGTGAATGGGTAAAAAGACACTCAACTGTGACATCAGGAGAAAATAAAGGCTATTCACATCCATTTTCCCGGGGCTTTAAAGGGTCACATAAAAACCTGAGATTGATGCTTTCTCTTCCACCTCTCACAAAGGTAATGTATAATATCCTCTCTCTCCTCTCAGTGTACTGGAGTCTGGCCTCTACTGGCAAATCAGCAGGAGGGGTGACTTGAGTCACACACACACACACACACACACACACACACACAGACACACGCATAAACAGCCGTAGTTGCTTGCACACACACCATAGCTACATGCATGCTTTGCAATACACACATATTTATGTGTGTATTATGTATCCCCCCTCCCGCTTTAAAAGTTCCAAATGAAATGTTCCAAATTAATTGCTGCACACTCATGAAAAACTCAGGAATGGAGAGAGAAAGCAAGCTACAGTAACACTAATTGCTTCCAAAGCAAGAAATGTGTAATTTTAATTGCTGTTGAAATTCATGGCTGTGTGTGTGTGTGTCCATGTTTGTGTGTTTGCGAGAGAGAAAGAGAGTGAGAGAAAAAGACAGAGACAGGCCGCAATAATAATTAGGTACTACTAAATGCACCAGAAAGTCCAAAGAGACTTATATCTTGATAATTGCTGTTGTCGTATGAAAACTTGGTAACTCCAATTTTGGTGTTTTTCTATGACTCCTTGGACTCATGAAACCCTTTAAAAACCTACTAGAAACCCCAAAATGCATGGTGGCCAATGTGAAAACAAGGCTGCTTTTCTTACTTCCTGAAAAGTTGACATCTGGGAGATACAAGGTCTTCACCCGACACAGACGTTTATTAGCAGGATCTTGCACTGTTCAGTGCCTTGATGCCTCATGTTTAGAGCCTGCAGAGAATCCATTGCAGCTCATAACAGCTTCTTTAATTCAGTGTGAAAAACACACTCATGTGTGATCATATGCAATACAATTACTTGACACTTGATTACATGAAACTCTTTGGGCTTGAGTCATTCCACCTGTTCCATCTGTTCTTCGTGACTCCTTTTAAAATATGTAAATATGATAAAAGAGTGAAATTCAGGAAAAAAAAAACATTCACAAGACCTTAGTTTGCAGTACAAGACCATTATATTTTGGTCAAAGAATTTCATGCTCTGAACTCAATGGCCCTTCCGCTCTGTCATGCCCCCCTTTCAGATAGTGTGTGTGTGTGTATGTGTGTGTGTGTGTGTGTGTGTGTGTGTGTGTGTGTGTGTGTGTGTGTGGGTGTGTGTGCGTGTGATGGTGGTGATGGCTGCTGCCTTATCTCTTCTATAATCAGACAGAGACGGAGGAGAAGACAATGAATCACCCAGTATGGATAATACACTGATGGAAAAACACAGTCTCTTAGTCTGTTTTTTACGTCATCAGCGGGGAGGGAGGGGGGCAGAGAGACTGAACATTCATAAAACATTCATTCTGCCGGAGAGGGACTACATGCTGTGAATGTCAAATATTGACATTTAATATTTATTTCTGTTTCATATAATTTGTGGTTGTTTGGAGATGTAGAGCAGCTGTACATACTGTACAGCTGTGCTTGTCGAGTGAGTACAGTTTGCAGATTCGCAGATTTTAGAGATTTGGATTTAATGTATGTTTGTTTTAGCAGTAGAGACCTCTAAAATATTCATACCAAGCAAATATGTTCAGTTAGAACACTGCCACCTTGAATTTTTAATCAAGCTTATGGCACAAATGAACAGGAGCGTTTTACAACAACAGGTCAGTAATATGTTGTGACTCACCGGTTCAGCCATCGCCGTTAAAACCTCGAGGCCATGAGGTCTTGTGTAACCCTAGTAGTGTTGAAATCAATATCAGCATCTGTCTTCATGACCCAGGTCATATGTGACCTGTGTTTCAGAGTCCCTTGCAGGCAGTGTGTGTGTGTGTGTGTGTGTGTGTGTGTGTGTGCATGTGTGGGTGTGTCAGTGTGTGTGTGTGTGGTGCTGCTCTTTTCTCATTGGCAAGTAATGTGTTAGATGTTGGGGTCAGCGTGTCCTCGTGCTGCTGCTGACCAGAGGGTATACACACACACACACACACACACACACACACACACACACACACACACACACACACACACACACACACACACACACACACACACACACACACACACACACACACACACACACAAGGGCTTCCACTGGGATGAGCAGAAATAGCAGTCACCTCATTCAATCAGCCTTCATCACATTTTAGATGAGACGTTAAAAATAGCCTGAGTTAAAAATAGCCCTTTTCTTAGAATTATAGAACAAAGTGTGATTACAACTATATGTGAGCTGCCATCTACTGGTGCTTTATATGGCCTCCCCCCATTGCTTTTGATTTGTGCCTTACCAATCTACCGCCTAACAGAAGGGGTTTTTGGGGGTTGTATCGATCCAAAGAACTCCCAAATTGGACCACAAGAAAGCACAAAACAGCTTATTGAGGCTACTTTTTGCAACACCAACAGCTGCCGTACAATATAAGACCTGTCACCTTCAAAAATATGTTTTTCTTTCTTTCTTTTTTTATGCTCTGGTGCTGTGTGCCCGATGTTTAACAACAGCCCAGAAACAACGGAGCTGAAGATCTGGCATATGAGTGAAATAATGGCTGGAAGACGTTCAGTATGGGTCATCAAAACCCAAGTTTCCTTATTCACTGAGCAGATTTGTGCAACCCGTACCAAGATGACATTGAGTTTTTTTGTGATTATTGTTGGCAAAAATGTTTCATATTGCTTTAGCTTTAATGAAAAAATGTTGATTAAAGTTGTACATCTTCCAAGATTCCAGGCTACTCGCTTTCAGTTCTCCATTAGATATAAATATCAACTGAATAGCTACATTCCCACTGCCAATAGACCTTTCAACAATTTCAAATTGCAAAATACAAGAATGATGAGAATGATGTGTTGTTTGAGAATGTCGGGTGTTTGACAAATATCAGATGAGGGAGAAACCTCTCGAAAGGTTCTAATAAAAGCAAAAATAAGGAAAGGAGAGGGATGACACATTTAAATATTCCCCATCGCACTCCCCTGTGAAATCCATTTCATCAGGCCAAAAGAGAGTCAGCGTTGGCAAGAAGCCACCTGTATACCTCTGTATCTATTATTCAGTGATCTTTTCACAAAAATGTTTGCTTCATCTGTAAAACCTCCAGGAGCGTTTCCCTCTTCAGAGTGATTTCCATGGGGCTTTTGGCAATAACCACAAGGACATTGATTTTATTCTAACAATAACCCTCAATTATCCCTGTGGATCTGTTTCTCATTTCAGGGATTGTCTTCGTTGCTCCTGTTGTGGCTTGAGTGTTTTGACTGTGACTGGAATCGCTCCCTTATAAATAGATTCTGCACTTTCACTGTTAATCACAGGAGATTACGTGTGTATTTCATCTGTGGTTTTCTGTGCTCAGTGCCGTGCATCATGTGAAGGATTGGAGGGAAGTTGTGTGCTATAAATAGGGCATGTTGTGATTTAAAGGTGTTTATGTGTGTGTGTGTGTGTGTATGTCTGTGAATGCACAAGGCCACGTGCGTGCATGGTTAAAAGTATATTCAAGTAAAGCTGGTGTTGCCTGTCCAGTTATCACACAGTTTGCAGGCAAAGATCTGTCCCTTCTCACTTAAGTAGCCCCTCTCATCCTTCAGTGCATCTCTATCCTCTCACACCACACACACACACACACACACACGCACACCTCCTGGTCTATCACTTCGGGAGGCACACTCACACGTGTGTGAAAAGCTATTTCCCAACTGTGAAGCTGTGGGTCAGCGTGGTGTGTCCTCTGAAGACACACACAACAAACCTAGAGGAGATGAGAGCGGGGAGAGGAGAGGAGGGGAGTCAGTGGATAGAGGGGAGCTCTACTGTGTTACATCTGTCTGTTTGAAATACAGCACAATACAGCTTGATCCCCCCACATGACTATATGCCAATCATGTTTAAGTTGTTTGCCATAAAATAAACAGTATAAGGTTAGTTTGCAAAATTAAAATCTAAATTACTCTAAAATCGATGAATATTCTGTACTGTTAGGGTTGAAATTCATGGTCCCCTCTGTAATTCAGCTGAGGATACTTAACAGCTCTTACAGCAATATCAAGATTTACAAAATGAGCTGATGATGAAATGCTTTGTCAGATAAGGGCTGACAGAGTGTCTTTCTGCTTGCATTCTGGCATTTTTTCCACAAATAAATTCCCCTTATCATAAATAATCACCAAAATCCTCCAGGAAAACTTAAAGAATAGCACACAAAGTAAAAGGCAGAGTAATGAAAACTTGCCTCAACTGATGTCTTGACATTTTGACATTGCTTATTAGACGAGATGTTTTGTTTTCAGACAGTGAGCAGGCATCTGCTTTGTAAGTAGACTGAATTTATGAGGGGTTACAAGGAGCTTTTATGGAAGTGTAGCATGCATAAATTCATACTGTATAAGGTCTCTCTCTCTCTCTCTCTCTCTCTCTCTCTCTCTCTCTGTCTCTCTCTCTCTCTCTCACACACACACACACACCATGCTTCTGCCAGCCCACCCTCCCACACTGCACTGCATAATGACGGTCGCCCCTCAGGCAGGGCGATGAGACGGAGAGACGGAGAGACGGAGAGACAGAGTTGCGTTCACTAAGCCCGCCAACACACCAGTGACACAGCAAATGAGGGCAGGTGATGTTTGTGGAGTGGATTGTTGCCAGTGCCTGCTGGAGAGGAAGAAGAAGCCAGCAGGTTTCTCTCATTAGCAAACATCATTCTGAAACCGTGCTTTGTTAAAAAGAGTTACTTGATAGTGAATTATGACAGCTCTACTGTTTTTGCTGTGTTGTTTTCTATTTGTGTCCTCCACCCAATACCTTCATAATGAGTAACTATATGATACGTTACAGAGGAATTCTCTCCTGCCTCAAAGAGGTCAGAGGTCATTGTCAGCTACAGAGCAACACTGCTGTAGCTGGTAGGGACTCAGTGTCTTGCTCAAAGACACGTCAGCAGGGAGGATGCTTGCTGACATGGGACTTGAAGCGGTCAAACCGCAAGGCTTCAGCTGCTCACACAACCAGCTTCTCAGTCCCAAGTCACTGGTTTACAACACTGCTTGCAATGTGTCTGCCACACCGTTTCACAATGCAAAGTCATACAGACTTTCTTGTTAAAAAAGCAAGCTAGTCTGATATATCGAAACACTTTCATCCTTACAGTAGATACTATAGACACCGGTCCGGGACCCATTTAAGGGAAACAATGAATCTCAGGCAGTTTTTCATCAAAATCGTAATAAGTCTTTATTCTCCTGAGAATTTACTTTAAAATGTTTTTTACGTAAGACTCACATTGGATATAGAGAGAAATTCCAAAATGCAGCTCTTCTAGCTGAATTTTTTTATTGAACAGTCAATTCACGTCTTGCACATCCTTGTTGTATATTGAAGTAATAAGAATTGACATGATACCAAGACTGTAAAATGCAGCGGTGCTGTCGGCTCACACAGCCTCCCAGTGAAGCCATTACTGTAGCTGCCTTCACACAAAGCCACCTACAATATCAAAAGATTCACCAACCAAGCCTGGGTGGTGGGGTGATAGAGTCAGTATGAGGAATAGGACAGATTAGGTCTTGTGTCCCCTCAGGTGTATTACAGTACCAAGGATTTAGGGTAGATCTTGATGTTTATGGCATGTGTGTATGTGTATGTGTGTGTGTGACAGAGAGAGACTGAAATCTAATGGATGTGGTTGTATTTTCATGAGTGACTACCCAGTAGCTACAGTACTTCCTAGTGTAAAGAATTCCCCGTCTAGGCATGTGCTCCGGAAAAATTCTCATCCAGGCTGTAGAGCAGACAGGTGATCCATACTGACTGATGTTCAGCACTTTGTCGTATTCATTTTGTCACAGACAGATGACATCACGTGTGATATATGTAGCAGGGGGGCTGCAGCTTAAGTACCCCATTGGAAATCAATAGGTTAAGTGTGCAGGTCATATTCCTGTCGGCCTGCTGGCACTTTACAAGATAACACAATCCATCTGCTGTGAGATTCACTCGGTGTTTTGAAGTACAGATGATGATTTTTCAGATCAGTTCAAGAAGCTGCATTCAGGCACTAATCAGAGACTGAAAACAAATCTGTTCAGTATAATTTGTAGAGAAGTCCAGGAAAAGCAATTTTATATAACAACCCAGACCATCTGTTTCTACCAGTAGCACCTTGTCATGTTGTCTCTCTAAAGAAAATGTCAGCCTCTCAACCCTCTCGACCCACACTATTCTCCTCATCCAGTACAGAGTGAACCAGCAGATTATTTCTGGAGTGAAAGCATCCTGAGGAAGTATGATTAATTTGTATTATGAAATGAATTGTATTATGAAATGTATTATGAATAAGAATAATGCATTCTTTTGCTGATAGACATTATGAGTTGATGCATGGGGGCATGTCATGAATTCCTTCAGGTTTGATGTCTTACAGTATTACAGTTAATGTCTTAATGTATTACAGTGATCAAGGTGCCAGCTAGGTCAATATGCCATTAGCTGCTGGACTTATGCACATGTAAATTGATCCTTACACACTATTGTTTCTGTGGCTCTTTATGCTTTTGTGACTGTTTCTTAGACAGCAAATTGGAAGAGATAGTTAAAGGTGTGAGGGCAGGCAGAGGGATTTTCTGGGAATAAGTACAAATATCTGGATATACCTGACAACAATACTATGGAGAAATGCATATGTTGCTAGAAAACTCATTATTCGACATGTCTGCATAATCAATCTGCTATTCGGAGCTATTCGTCGGAGCTGTTACACATGATAACTTCAGTGGTTTGTGTAACCATGGACATTTGACCCTTAGTTACAGATGATTGGTCTCTAGGTACAACTTAGGCAGTTAGCCTTTCAACAAAAGGTCTTGTATTGTCAGCCACAGGAAAACAGCTGGATGAATCAATTTAAACTCTATCTATCCAAGTAATCCCGCCCCCCCCCCCCCCCCCCCCCCCCCCCCCCTCCCTGAGCACTCCATGTCCCTGCTAGCTGTCACATCACTCAGTGTTACAAATGTTAACTGGCCTTGTACAGAAATCATGCATCATTCAGAGAGATGAATAGTTTAAATTTCAAGGATAACTTTGCAGTGTGAATCCAAGTAAACACTACAGTATTGGAAGTAATTATATTATGATTTATAATCAAAATCATTAATTAAACTCTGCAGCAACAGGTTTTGAATTTGAGGAAAAAGGTCTCAAACAAGGCAATTAAAATAAGACTGAAGCCAGAGACAACTCAACACTGCCACTGTGTGGACACTATATTTAATTTTATTACAGATTTTGATGACAGAACGCAAAATTTACAAATAAGACAGTCTGACATAAAAAATAAATAAATAAATAAATACATACGCATTAAAAAAAGTAAAAGACAAGGCAACAAGTGGAGGGTTGCAGAATACAATACACAGCACACTTAGTCAGATTTAATTTTCATAATGGATCATCAGTACAATGAGTTTAAGCACTTAATTGGGCCCCAACAGTAACACTGCTCATAAGTGATGTAATTAAAGTACAAGGGCCATCTACACCATCATCATAGCACATAAGAGCTTAGGCTGCTCACTCCATTGAGAGTGACTAACAGATGGCTCTGAGAATTAAGGAACGTCTGTATAGACTGCCAGTAGAAGAAGTGTGGTTCCTGGTTGGTGAGCTAAACAATAAAGAACTACCGCAAGCTAGCTGTTCATACGATAATGTTTCATCATTACAAGAAATGAACAACACATGGTACCAGGAGTGGGGTTTTTGTCACGTCCAGCACGGCTCGATATGGAGACTTTGAGGCCACCGGAGGGACTAAAACTGGTGGGAAATGTCGACAGCAACCGGCGGAATTTCAAGCTAGCTGTTCATAAGATAATGTTTCATCATTACAAGAAATGAACAACACAGTCTGAGATAACCAGCAGCCCACATTATAAACACTTGTCATGTGATATTAATAGCATTAGTCCCAAGTAGGTGTGGTTTGACAGGTCTGGTGAGGAGGATGCAGTAGACCTGCATGCAGTGGCAAAGTGAAACTCAGGACTGTCCTCTGTGTGATGTGTTGAATCGTGAGGAAGCCTATGGCAGCTGCATCCTTTGAAAAATAGGAGAGAGCTGGCTCCAGTCAGCAGTACACATTGGTATGGTACAGTACAAGTAGACAGGCCGCCTTGGTGACAAGTTGTTGCACTCCAATGATGAGCCAATGAGAACAGAGTGGATTGGATAACTGTTGCTTTATGAGTGCAGATGAGGAAAATCACAATCAGGCTTTCATCAACAATATTGACTTCTTCATAACAAACAGAGCATCTATGTGAGGAGCGAGAGTGGAGGGCATGAAGATGGGAAGAGCAGCTTGGCTACTGTAATAGGATCAACACCCCTCATACTCCCACTCACATCAGCCTTCATTACCACTAGCCTTGAGCAGGATTACTGTGCCTACTTCATAGGCACACTACTTGCCTTCAAGAACACTGTGATCATCTGCTGCTGGTTTATTGGAGGTTCCCAGCAACAGCCCCAAAGCTATGGAACACACTACCTATAGATATCAGGGAAGCCAGCTCGCTAAATATTTTTAAAAGAAAGCTAAAACCTTATCTCTTCACTTTAGCCTTTAACTAGCTATGACTTTGCTGATACAGGCCTCAAACTCTTTTTTTTTTTTTTTTTTTTTGCACTTGCTTCACACTTATGCACTGCTGCACTTCTTTTAAAATGTTGTATTTTACTTGATTTTATGCATTCTATGTACTCTATTTCTTAACTTTATTTTTATTATTATTCAGTGGGTTTTATTTTCCATCTTATGTTATGCTCATTCTATGTCTATTTTCATGCATGTAATTTCTTTGTTGTAAAGCACTTTGAGCTGCATTTCTTGTATGAAAGGTGCTATACAAATAAAGTTTATTATTAGTATTATTATTATTATTATTATTCATACATATA
>NW_027281775.1:0-35558 GCF_046629955.1 Centroberyx affinis
TGCATGAGTGACCCCCCCCCCCCCCCCCCCCCCCCCCCCATTACTATCATAACCATTCTAAATTCAAAAATGTAGGAAATTTGATGTCAATGAGCCGTTTCACTGAGCTGAGCTTTCTGACTGGATACTTTACAAATATAAAGATATTTGGCTGGAGCCCAGTGTGTGTGTGTGTGTGTGTGTGTGTGTGTGTGTGTGTGTGTGTGTGTGTGTGTGTGTGGGTAGAGTTGATGTGGACAGGAAAGTGCTGTCCAGTCAGTCCAGAGTTAATGCAGCGGAGTGTAAAGTGTTCAGTGCTTCAGATGATGTTCAGTAGTAATGAAGCTGCAGTTTGATGTTCAGACTCCAGACCTTCAGAGTGAAGTGATGTCAGCAGAAAAGACAGATCATGTTTCATTGTTTTAACACTTTACTGAGTCCATGTTGTGGATTTTGTTCATGAGACTCTGAGGCTGAGGTTTGTTTTCTGTCTGTATGAGTTGGACGCAGTTTAAGTTTTAACATCATTTTACTCTTCTGCAGCGGTGGAAGAAGTACTCTGATCCTTTACTTCAGTAAAAGTACCAATACAGCAATGTAAAAATACTCCAGTACAAGTAAAAGTCCTGCATGAAAAATCCTACTTAAGTAAAAGTACATAAGTATTAGCAGCAAAATGTAGTTAAAGTATTAAAGTAAAAGTAGTGGTTTGGTCCCTCTGACTGATATTTTATTATATATGACATCATTAGATTATTAATACTGAAGCATCAGTGTGTAAGCAGCATGTTACTGTTGTAGCTGCTGGAGGTGGAGCTAGTTTGAACTACTTTATATACAGTTAGCTAGTTTAGTCCAGTGGTTCCCGACCTAGGGGTCGGGCCCCTCCAAAGGGTCACCGGATAAATCTGAGGGGTCGTGAGATGATTAATGGGAGAGGAAAGAAGAAAAACAAAGTTCTGATGCACAAATCTGTTTTCAGTTTTTGGACTTTTTCTCTAATCTTTGATTTTTGCTGAAATATTGGATCATTTGAACATTTATTGAAATGAAACCATGTGAGGTTTAGAGAGAAAATCACTATTTGGTGGAGCTGTTAACAACTCATAGACATCTGAAATGTGACCCGACTACACACTGCTTTCTGTAAGACGTCAAAAGCCAAAAAGGTTGGAAACCACTGGTTTCATCTTTAACAATGTGTTGTATTTTAAAAGCTTGTTATATTTTCCATTGTGTCAAATCTCCATCTGAAAAGTAACTAAAGCTGTCAAATAAATACAATACAATAAGTACAATATTTCCCTCTGAAATGTAGTGGAGTGGAAGTATAAAGTAGCATCAAATGGAAATACTCAAGTTACGTACAAGTATCTCAAAATTGTACTTAAGTACAGTACTTGAGTAAATGTACTTGTTACTTTCCACCACTGATCATGTTTGAGTTTTAAAATTTGGATCTTTCATTATCGCTTGCTAATCAATAACCGATCTGAAGTCCGTGTCCCAGGACTTCCTGTCTTGTCGTTCCGGATTCGTCTGAGCGGAACAGGAAGGTGTGACATCAGCAGAGCGGATCTGAGGTCAGCGGGACTCTGGATCGACCCGGTCCGTCACGCTCGGTGCGTCACATGTCACATATCGGAGTGTGATGAAACTTTGGGGAATGATGCGTCTCATCGCTCTGTGCTGGCATTTATTTTAAACTTTTTAAAATTAAAAGTTTAAAAGTTGCACTGATTGCTGCGGAGCTGCGGATCTCTGTTCAGAATCAGAATCAGAATCAGAAATACTTTATTGATCCCCGAGGGGAAATTGGGTTATGATGCAGTTGCTCACAGAAGAGACATATAAAGAAGCACAGAGGAATTATAAGAAAAATAGAAATAAGAAAATAAGAAATATGTAAAATATGTGCCTTATACTACAATATATAATAATAATAATAATAATAATAATAATAATAATAATATAGAAATAAGAGAAATAGGAATTATGTACAAAGATGTGCATTACACTACAATATATACAACAGTGTAAATAATTAAATAATTATTGCACAGTTGAATTATTGCACAAAAAGACAGTCTGTCTGAACTGCAGCATCCAGATCAGCTTCAGCTTCACTCACAAAGACTCTCTGTTTCCAAAGAATGAGCACACACACACACACACACACACACACACACACACACTAATGCGCACGTGTGGACAATGTTATAAAAATAACTAACAGGTAATGTACAATTACACTGGGCAGCAGTCCTGGAAGCACACACACACTCACACACACACATACACACTCACACACACACACACACACACACACACACACACACACACACACACACACACACTGGATGGTTTCCCATCAGATCCTCTGTAGCTGTTCAGCTGGTGACTTGCTGCTTGTTTATTGCAGCAAACTGAAACTTGAATGAAGAGCAGATGAAGAGTTCAGTGTTTCCTGTGTTGGTCGTGGTGTCGGTGGTGAAGTCTCATGCTGCTCGGCTTCATTCTGCATTTAGTTTCATGTGAACGTCAACAAACCTGCGACAGCCTGACTATCAGACTGGTTCCCAGGCAGCTGATCAGCAGGTATTGATCAGCAGGTATTGATCAGCACGGTGGTAAAAACATTGCCAGCTCTATATTTGGCCAATAAATATCTAATCCAGACTGTCAAAATCCTTGTAAACCTGAGATGAATTGATTGAAGGTCCCAGTCGCCTGTATGTTGTATGAGACACAGAATGAAACCATGATAAGCTGCAGTCAGAAGCTCAGTTTGTCTTTCAGGGTTAAAGAACAGAATAGTTGGACAGTAAAGTGAAGCTGCACTCAGATCAGATCAGAGCTGCAGACTCAGAGTTTCTGGTTCTGCCTCCATGTTCCTCATGTTCCTGCAGCGTCTCCATGGAGCCGCTCAGCTATGCAGCGCTGAGGAAAGAAGCCTTTGTTACAGCCCCCCCCCCCCCCCCTCCCCCTCCCTCTTCTTCTCAGCTCCATTTTCAGTCTTAGTGGCAAACAGGAAGCAGCAGTGGACAGGTCATGAGTCTCTGCTCCCATTCACTTCACCCAGCTACAGAACAGGCTAGGAACTTACTGGGTGCTTCCCAGTGTTTCCAGCGTTCCCACTGTACCCACTGTATCCCAGAGTTCCCAAATGTTCCCAGTGTTCCCTGGTGTTCCCAAATGTTCCCAGTGTTCCCACTGTATCCCACTGTTCCCAATGTTCCCAGTGTTCCCACTGTATCCCACTGTTCCCAGTGTATCCCAGTGTATCCCAGTGTTTCCCAGTGTTCCCAGTGTGCCCAACTGTTCCCAGTGTTCCCAGTGTTTCCAGTGTTCTCAGTGTATCACAGTGTTCCCAGTGTTCCCAAATGTTCCCAGTGTATCCCAGTGTTTCCCAGTGTTTCCAGTGTGCCCAAATGTTCCCAGTGTTTCCCAGAGTATCCCAGTGTTTCCAGTGTTCCCAGGGTTTGCCAGTGTTCCCAGTGTTCCCAGGGTTTGCCAGTGTTCCCAGTGTTCCCAGGGTTTGCCAGTGTTCCCAGTGTTCCCAGTGTTCCCAGGGTTTGCCAGTGTTCCCAGTGTTCCCAGGGTTTGCCAGTGTTCCCAGTGTTCCCAGTGTTCCCAGGGTTTGCCAGTGTTCCCAGTGTTCCCAGTGTTCCCAGTGTTCCCAGTGTTCCCAGGGTTTGCCAGTGTTCCCAGTGTTCCCAGTGTTCCCAGGGTTTGCCAGTGTTCCCAGTGTTCCCAGTGTTCCCAGTGTTCCCAGTGTTCCCAGGGTTTGCCAGTGTTCCCAGTGTTCCCAGTGTATCCCAGTGTCCCCAAATGTTCCCAGTGTTCCCAGGGTTTGCCAGTGTTCCCAGTGTATCTCAGTGTTCCCAGTGTTCTCCAGCTCAGAGAAAACATCTAGAGGTGTGGTATTCTATTGGCTGGATCGTCAGTAGAGGAGGATTCTATTGGCTGGATCAACTTCCTCATGTTATGAATGTGTAGGACTGTGTCATTGTGTTTATATAGTTCCTTTCATTAGTTTAACTTGTATTAACTCAGTCTGAAACTGATCCCAGCTCAGTTTGATGGGATTGTTTTACTTACGCTGTACTGAACTGCTTCCAGGTCAGAGGTCAAACCTCAGTGTTACCATGGTAACCAGCAGACCTTCCCAGCCCTCGTACCAAACTGACTGTTCCAGGGAGCTGACCTGAGGTCTGCTGCCCCACAGGGAAACAATAGGCCAGCCTGGACCAGAAGTCAGGTCACAGCACACACATCCCACAATCCACCTCACTCCACCTTACACACACACACACACACACACACACACACACACACACACCTAGTCCCTTTCTCCCCCTGTACTGGTCTCATCAAACCTTCCTACAGAAATTTGAACATTCATTAATGAAATGTTTACAGATTAAAGTTATATCAGGCCAGACAGGAGAACTGAGCCAGTATTTGGAGTGTGTCATTTCCTGCCCCCCCCCCCCCCCCCACACACACACACACACACACCCCTTCCAGGGATTAATATTACTGCTATGGATGATGGAAAGTCCCATGGCAGACTACCAAACATGACTCAGGTATGTAAATGTCCTGGTTGCTTAACACACACACACACACACACACACACACACACACACACACACACACACACAGCATCAGAATCCTGTTTACTAATGATTAGCTTCAGGTCAACTAACACCAAATTAAAAGCAAACTGGTTCTGGTTCTGGTTCTACTTCAGGTTCTCATACTCATTCTGGCTCAGGTTCTGGTTCTGGTTCTGGCTGATCCTCCAGTCCCCCCCCCCCCCCCCCCCCCCCCCCCCCCCCCCCCTCCAACATACTGGGTCGCTGGTAGTGAAGCATGGTTTACTGTACAGAACATCTGCAGCACGCCTGTAATTATGGTTTGGACTGACTGTTTCCACTGGGAGGGCAGGCAGTGTGTGTGTGTGTGTGTGTGTGTGGGGAACAGGGTACTGAGGGATTCTGCGTTTGCAGGGCAGAACAGGAAAGCATTAGACGGCTTCTTCCTCTCTCTCTTCCTGTGAAGTGGAGGAATGCAGCTTTACGTCATCCAGCCCCTCTGGAGACTGATTTATTTTAAAGATTAGTTTTAGACTTTTTTTTGCCTTTTATTTGAGAGTTCAAAGTAGAGAAAGACAGGAAAGAGAGAGAGAGAGAGAGAGAGAGAGAGAGAGAGAGAGAGAGAGAAGAGAGAGAGAGAGAGAGAGAGAGAGAGAGAGAGAGAGAGAGAGAGAGAGAGAGAGAGAGAGAGAGAGAGAGAGAGAGAGAGAGAGAGAGAGAGAGAGAGAGAGAGAGAGAGAGAGAGAGAGAGAGGGGATGATGTGGTAAAAGTCCTGGAAAGCTCTGTCCTTGGTGTCATTTCCCTCATAACTCAACAGCTCAGATCTCCTCAGCAGCTTTGTGTGAGAATCTGATTTCTCTCTCATCCAGTTCCTTTGCCGGCGGCCATGTTGGTCGTTCTTGTCTCTCTGTAACGCTCGTCATCAGGAGGTTTGTCCCACCTACATCCACCAGCCAATCAGGGGCCAGATTCACAAAACCCTCTTAAGACAAAAAATCTTCCCAAGTGCCATTTTTTTCTTAACTTTAGTCTTAAGAAAAAAAATAGGAAAAATGCTATTCTCAAAAACAGTTCTTATATATTTTCTTAACTCTTTCTTCTTATGTTTCTTCCTAAGAAAAAACTTAGGAATAAATGGTATTCTTGAAATGAAAGTTGTCAAATTTGTTCTTGATTTTTTTCTTAACTTTAAGACGGCCCTTCACCTGTCTTAAAACTCCTACAGTGAAAAGGTAAGCCTCTAATATCATATATTTAAACACATTTTAGACAAGTAGGTTATAGTTCAAAGTCTTCATAGGTTCCCCTACACCTAACATTAAGATGAACATTTATTGTAAAGCTTTATTTGGTGTAGGGCCAGGTAGGCCTCTGTCTCATGTCTGTTGGAAATAAGATGCAAATTTTACAGTTACCAACAGCAACCAATGTTTAAATCTTTGCTCTAGTTGCTCTAAACAGGTTTTTACCCAATTGTTTTGTAGATGGAAGCACTTTGGGTTGTCTCCTAGCCTCGTCTCCTAGCCTCCTAGCCTTGTCTCCTAGCCTCAATGGCAGTAAGCCTAAAGTTTATTAACCAGAATTAATTCAGGCCCTATTCTGAGAAGTTCTTAAATTGGAAAATTAAAGAAATTCATAAGAAATGAGACTGTTAGTAAGAAAATATTGAGGTGGACCAGGTGGATCAGGTGGATCAGGTGGACCAGGTGGGAGGAGGGTTTCAGAACTGGAGAGTTCCGTGAGTTTGTCTCTTATCAGTTCTGTCTGTGTTCTGTTAATCTGTCTGACAGTCTGCCTCAGTTTTCACAACAAACAGATCAACTGGAACACAGGGAGACCTGAACAGACCTGAACAGACCTGAACAGACCTGAACAGACCTCAACAGTCCTGAACAGTCCTGAACAGTCCTGAACAGACCTGAACAGACCTGAACAGTCCTGCAGAGTTTTGTGTTTCTGATCTGCCGAACTGTTCAGGAGCGCTCCTGTTCCTCGCTTCATACAAACAAACTTCATACAAACAAACAAACAAACAAACAAACAAACAAACAAACAAACAACCAGTCAGCAGGAAAACACGCTGAAGTGTCTTTGAGCAGCACACTGAGTCCCTCCCAGCTCCAGACCCTGACCTGTGACCTCTGACCTCTGAGGGGGGCAGGAGAAAAGACTATCGTCCTCTGAAGCATGACATCATCTTTCAGCCCAAATAAGGGCTTGTGGCCCCGCCCCCTCTCAGTCTAATGTGAAAATGAATAGAGACGTAAAATGATGTCAACTCTAATATTGACTGTTTCTGCTTTCAGGTTCCTCTGTTAAATTTAAACGAGTTAAAATATGTAATAACAAACAATTTACACTGACTTCTTCTTTTTACCTGTTAAACCATATTCTGGACAAGCTTTCTGATACAGACACCAAATCTCTGTTAATAATTCTTTTATTTTTGGCTAAAAAGTGTATCTTGCTGCGTTGGTCCCTCCAGTCGGCATGTGGACATCACAGATATCGGCTCCGCTCCCTCTGGAGAAATTGACTCATGATCTGATCCATAAATCGGACAAATTCTGGAGGCTCTGGAAACCTTTTGCATTCTTTCCTACAGACTCTGACCTACTTGTTTGTCCCTGGAAGGCGATGGCTGATTGCTCCATCTGTATGTGCTATGTACTTGTTTCCTGTCATATTCCTGTACAATTTATGTACATTTATTATTATTTTTCTTTTATTTTCTTTTATTTTTTTACTTGTTTTTCCTTTTAATTTAACTTTTACATATTGCAGCGTCTATTGTTGGTTTGGGGTGGGAGTTTTCTGTTTTGTACATTTTTCTGTTGTTTATGTTGAGAGGTGTGTATGTGTTTGTTAAATTTAAAAATAAAAAAAAATAAAAATGTAATAACTTCATCATCTGTCATTTCTGCTGACCAGTTTAAGAACAGAATGATTGGGAAACAGGATCCAGAAATCCCAATCGGAGAAAACATGGATCTGGACAGAATGAGGAGAATTTTATTATTATTACAGTTGAAGTTCAGCTCAGGTCTTCAGCATGCCGTTCTCCCTCTCCAGTGTTTTCTGTCTCCGGTCAGCAGATGGATTTACTGCTGATCCACGTCTGACTTCCTGAGGCTGAGTGGCCGAGGGACTTACAGGAGGAAGAGAAGCTTAACTCTAAAGGAGAGGCAATAATCAATGGAGCTGTAACAGTTAGTGCCGCTCTGTCTGCCTGCTGGTCTTCTTCCTGCCTCAGCCGGCTGTTAATGTGAAGAGCAACTGTGAGACCAACAACTTAGAGACTGTTGGATCCTGTGTGGTTTTAATTCAGATGGACAGCTCAGTAATGAAGCCATGTCATGGTGATCAGTGGCAGTTTAGAGCAGAAGTCTGTTTTGTTCATATTGGCTCCACAGAGGCAAAAGATCCTGATCAGATGTGACTCTGTTCTGAGTCTGACAGGGTTTCTGCTTCCTGCTGGACTTCACCAGACCGACTCCGACCGGACTTCACAGGAGGTGGAGATCGGTCCAGAGTCCAAACCTGCTCTTTCCCTGAAGTTCAGCTCCTGCAGCAGGTTTTAAACAGACAGCTGGAACTGCTGGTTCACTTGGCTTTGATCCAGCAGAGCGTGAACCCAGTCTGGTTCCACAGGACACTATTATCTGTCTGAGGTTTTGCTGCACAAATATAAGTGAAAATTATGATGAAGATGAAGATACGGGTTATGTTTTTAGGATTCTGCTTTATTGGACAGTGTGTAGCACAGAGAGCAAAGCTGTCAGGCTGGATTCAAACACGGGACGTCCTGTGTGGGTCCGTTAGCCAGTGGAGTCACTAGGACGCTCCATGTATTATTTTTTTTAATAAACATTTTAATAACCATCCAAAACAGTCCTAAACCTTTTTGTAGATCTAATAAAAAGCTGATTAGTGAGTAAGGCAGATCCATGCAGAGACTCACACAGCCAATCAGCTCAAACCACTGCAGCAACCTGGATTCACCTGTTCAGGACGCTGAGTTGCTCATCTGTTTGGGCTCAGAGAGGCTTCCACTCCACAGTGAGAGGGTTTATTTCAAGGCCATTTCCTGGAAACTGCATCTTTATGCAACAAGTTACACAACTATGAGAGTAGAGAGAATCAATCAGAGAGAGAGAGAGAGAGAGGTGAGAGGGGGAGGGGAGGGAGAAAGAGAGAGAGGAGAGGAGAGGAGAGGAGGCCCACATCTCTTTGTCAGCTCCCACAGAACTATCTCCAATTACAGGACAAAGGCGACTCATTCAGGCCCGTTGGTTTGAACACTGGAGCTTTGCATGTCTAATGAGCAGTGCAGTGAATGCTAAGAGGAGCGTGGGGCTCTGCAGCGCTGCAGTGACACTCCGCCTGGGCCCCAACCCACCGGCCAGACCTGCTCCACCACAGCTACACAACAAGCGTCACGAGTTTCTTCAACAGTCCTCAAACTAAACTGAAAACAGAAAAGACTCGTTGGCCGGCCTGAGTTTGTGTTCTCCATTCTCTATATTTTTGAGAAATCAAGTTGTAAACCGCCGCACACACACAAGCTCTTCTTCAAGTAACAGAAGACTTTTTAAAGCTGATGCAGATTTCTCAATCCTGATCCTTTTACACCTTAGTGTGTTCATCAGGCAGTTTGAATTGTTCCCCTGGGGACAGGACAGTTTTCCTTGTGTGGAGTGTTGGGTTAAAGGAATAGTTCACCCAAAACTGAAAATCCTGTCCTCATCTCCTCCCCCTCATGCAGGTGAAACTCAGGTGAAGTTTGTCCATATAACACACAGGGAGGCTGCAGCACAACTCCATAGCAGCCTTCTCCAAAACAACTGAAGTCAGTGGGGACCAGTTCTTCAGAGTTCCACAAAGACCTACAGTATATTTACACCATCATTTAGTGCAAATCTGAACTACAGCTGATTGATCTGCAACAAATAATGGTGTATAGGTCTTTCTATTCACAGTGTGATTGTTTGTCTGTTTTTGTTTTGGAGCTCTAAAGAACAGGTCCCCATTGACTTCAGTTGTTTTGGAGAAGGCTGCTACCAAGCTGTGCTGCAGCCTCCCTGTGTGTTATATGGACTAACAAACTTCACCTGAGTTTCATTTGGCATGAGGGGGAGGAGAGGATGACAGAATTTTCATTTTTGAGTGAACTATTCCTTTAAGATGGGTTAGAAATAAACATGAAGTCAGGTCTAGGCATCACGCCCCGATGGAACCCGTCCTGGTTCAAACAAACAGGTAAGCAGAGCTTTTTCTTCCACAGCTCTTCACTAATTTCTCCAAAGAGCATCTTGTTGACACTCCACAAATGTTTTTCACTACTTTTCTGACACATAAAGTGTACCGGAATCAGCCGCCTTGAGCACTGGGTGGGTAACTGGCTCAGACGCTACATTTCCACTTCTCTGTTAAAACAAGCGATTCATCGTCAGCTGTGGGATCCCACAGGGTTCAGGTCTCGGCCCCATGCTGCTCTGGCTCTGCACGCTCCCACTCGTCTCCATCATTTCTTAAACCTGTCTGTTTCCGCTGATATGCAGAAGATACCCAGGTATATCTCCAATTAAAACCTTAATGAAAGCCTTAAAGTCAACTTTTTCATATAATTAAATGTCCATTTTGTTACTCTGTGTTACAAAGTGATACCATACAATAGTGATTCAACCCATAGCCAGCTCATGAAAGCTTAATTTGCTATTGTAAACACCTAAGGAGTTTTATGTTTATGGAAGCAACAACAGCAGTTTGTTTGGAATGAATATAAGACTCTGCAGTCTTCACTGAGTGTCTTTAATATTACTTACATATTATTAATATGTTGGTCAGTGCAACACTGAGAGCAAAACACCAAAGCAAAGACTGCTGATCACCAAAGGTGTCTCCAACATCAAGAAAAACAAGAATCTTGCAGATTATCTCTTTAAGATGATAGTGCAGTCGTCCTTTGGGATGTGGGTCAGCTGTGCTTTATCTCGTCTTGTTTAGACTGATGCAGCTCTCTCTAATCCTGTTTATGTCAGAAGTCACTCTCTCTGCAGCAGGTAGGGTTTTAACTGGTAGCTCACAGACAGAATATATATCTCCAATTTTAGCATGGCTCCAATGGTTAGCAGTTACATACAGAAATTATTTTAAGATTTTACACATTCAGTCTGAGATCCTCAGTCTAAACTCAAGAGTCGACTCTTAAAACAAACTTTTTGTCTGTGGGGCCTTGTGTATACTTTATGTACTGTTTTTGTCTATTCTATTCTATTCTATTCTATTCTATTCTATTCTGTGTCCAGGGACCGGAGAGCCCAGACTGTCTGGATGAGACCATGAAGACAGAAATCCTCGACAGTGGATATAGATCCATCTGGTTCTTATCAGTTTGCAGTACAATCAAACAAAGCTTGTGTGGATGTAAAAGTTGAAGCAAACTAATACTAAACATCTTGTAGAATCCACAGAATCTTAGTCCAGTTCTCTGTCACTGGAGCGGCTCCAGGTCTTGGTTCTTGGTGACATCATGGCTGTGGCTGTCTGTATCTGTGAGGTTTCTAAGGAACTTACTGGCAGGAATCCTTTAGCATCACAGGATATGAGCCTTTCCATTTTCTGGAAAGGCAGAAAATTCCTCTCGTGGTTTCAGCAGGTCCGCTCTCCTACTGACCTTACATTGTTTCCCAATGAGACACATGATGAGTCGTCATGACGACTCATCATGTGTCATGTATGTTGCTGCCAGCAGATTCAGATTCAGGTGACTGAATCCCCACAGACAGTCTGTTGACAACATCTGGTTTCTGAACAGTTCATAGACTACACATCCAATGCCAGACATCCTGCTAGCCTCTGTCTACATGTGAAGGATACGGTCAGTTCTGATCAGCTAGAGTGTAAAGTAGTCTAGCAGAGAAACCGGCTCAGACTCCCAGCAGCCTCCTCTCTCCTCCTGCTCTGTTGGCTGAAGGAAGCAGCCTGGGTTTATTGTTCCAGTCTGTGATCCTCAGGCTTCTGCTGTCTACAGTGTCTGAACTGCTTGATCCAGTACAGTTTGATCCAGTACAGTGCCTGAGCTGTGATCCAGTACAGTGTCTGAACTGTGATCCAGTACAGTGTCTGAAATGTGATCCAGTACAGTTTGATCCAGTACAGTGCCTGAGCTGTGATCCAGTACAGTGTCTGAACTGTGATCCAGTACAGTGTCTGAACTGTGTTCAGTCTGTTTGATCCAGTATGATGTGAATTCCATGCTGTATGAAGTTGGGTCAACAGTCTCTGACCTGCTGTATTTCCAAGACAGCCGGATCCTCCATCTGTACAGATTTTATAAACTGGGTTCAGAATACTTTGCTCGACCATGTTGTTGTTTCCATATCTTGATGTAGCCTCGTTACGACTGGAGATTAGAGTGTGTTGACTGACCTTATTCACACGGCAGCCATTTTGAACACTTGGGGTGGGAAACTACATGGAAGATTGGCAGATATAAAACTAGCATTCCTTCAGTACATAAGTGACTTCAGATAGACCGAACACTTATCAAATTAGCAGCAATCTGAGGAACAACAACCACAACTGCCTGAATTTAAAAGTTAGCTTATTAGTTAATAAGCTACTAGCTAGGTAGCTAGCAATAACAGGCCAAATACTGTACCCTATTAAAATGTGAACCAATATCCCTCTGATTCTTCAGATCCATTTGATTCTAATGTGTTTTTCATTGTGAATCAGTGAAATGATAAATGTTTGTATGATGTATCTTGGTTCAGAACAGCAGCACAGAGCTGACTGGACTCTGCAGGTGGAGTTTCACACCCTAAGTGTTCAAAATGGCCGCTGTGTGAATAAAGTCAATAGAGAGCCTAAGCCCCTCCCCTTCCACCATAGGACCTTATTTCAGAAAAAATATGTACGGTAGTCAACGGCGAGAGACAAATAATTGTTTCTTGACACTTTCTTGACTTGCAAAATTATCTTTTAAATTGACAAAACATCATATGTGTAATTCATGGCACAATTCAAACGGGATCAAACAATTATTTGTCTCTCGCCGTTGACTACCGACATATTTCTTCTGAAATAAGGTCCCATGGTGGACAGCGGAAGGGGAGGGGCTTAGGCTCTGTATATGGCAGTAAAGCCAGAGTTTGTCTGGGTTTTTCCATTCTGTTTGTGTTGACACTGAGCTTGTGGCTGTTCATGGCTGAGGCTTCAGTGTCAGACATACAGGAGAAGATGATGAATCCAGAAGAAGGAAACAGTTAACGTGACAGAGAGCAGAGAGCAGCCAACAGGACTATTAGCCGCTGGATGACTGGAGCCAAACAAACCCTGAAGGAGAGAAAGAACCATCCGGACAAAAGACTCTCCTCCTCATCCTCCTCCCTTTTCCCTCTTCCCGAACCCCCCCCCCCCCCCCCCTCTCTGGCAGAGTGAATACCCTCACGGAGAGCAGAGGAGTCCATTATGTAACCCACCAACCATCCCAGTCATTAACTGGTCCCAGTTTCCCAGCTGAAAGAGCGAGGGGAGTCACATGGTGCAGAGAGGCTTGTTTACCACAACAAGGCCGAACGAGGGAGAAACAGACTGAGAGAGAGAGAGAGAGAGAGAGAGAGAGAGAGGGGGGGGGGGGGGGTAGAGAGAGAAAGAGAGGAGAACCAAAGAAAAACAAGAGAAAGAGAACCAGGGGAGAACCGGGGGAGAACCGGAGGAGAACCAGGAGCTGCTCCACGTTCCTCTGCATCACGTTCACTCTGAGCTGGAATTCAGATGCAGATGAATGGAGCCTGGGAGGAAACCAGTTTCCCACTGCCTCATTCACAACCAAACTGGTCTCACACACTGGGCTGCCGGGGTTGCCATGGAAACGGCTGGCGGGCCAAGAGCAGTCGGGCGAGAGAGAGAGAGAGAGAAAAAGAGAGAGAGGAGAGAGAGAGGGAGAGAGACAGAGAGAGAGACACACACAGAGAGAGGGAGAGATACAGAGAGAGGAGAGAGAGGGACAGAGAGAGAAGAGAGAGAAGAGAAAGAGAGAGAGAGAGGGACTAGAGAGAGAGACAGAGAGAGAAAGAGAGAGAGAGACAGAGAGAGAAGAGAGAGAGAGGGACGAGAGAGAGAGAGAGAGAGAAGAGAGGGAGAGCGACAGAGAGAGAGGAGAGAGGGAGAGAGAGACATAGAGAGAAGAGAGAGAGAGGGGGAGGAGAGAGACAGAGACAGAGAGAGAGAGAGTCTGACTGGCTCCTCTCTCTCATTCACTAACCTGCTGAAACATGAGGAACAGTGGAAGAAGTTTGACTGTTCAGTGTAACAGACGACACGATTCTTTAAAATCCTCATTAGATTAGTGATTTGTCCTCCAACACACACACACACACACACACACACACACACACACACACACACACACACACACACACATACACTTCCAGCTGTCACCAGTCATTTTATTTTTAACACGTCGCTTGGCAGGCTGACCCTAGATCAGCGATTTCCTTTTTTAATATAGATATATATTCATAAAACCAATAGAGATGATAATTGTTAACATTTTTTGCACTGGGAATATTTTACATGATTAAAAAAACAAAACACAACAACCCTAACCCTAAAAATGTGAGTGTATTTCATCACTGATTCAGCCACCAGCGCCTCTGCCATTCTCTCTCGTACTGCACGGTGAACGTAGCACCAGCGTCCATTCATAAATCTGTCTTTTTAATGTGGTCTTGCTTATCCTGCAGAGTCTGGTAGAACAGGACTACGTTAAGACCGTTAAGACCCGCTCTTTAATTCGGCACAGATATAATCCACCAAGAACTTTACTTCAATAAAATGTAAACTTTCAGAAGTTGTTCAGCTGTTATTCACAGAATCTTCTTCCGCCAAAATACACCGTGGAGGGCGGTAGCGAGCAGTGTGAACCCATTTTAGAAGGTGAGATTTTATTGAAATATATGTTGATTGGTGGATAATATTTACGCCGAATTGAATATCGAACCCTAATGGTTCAAACAAGGTCTTCAGTCATAATTTATTGAAATGTACCTATGCCGATAGGCAAGACCATATTAAATTATACGATTTTTGAATGGAGTTTGGCTTGTGATCACCATACGAGAACGGAACGTATCGTTGCTGCCTCTGTCGTAAAATGTAAACAATTTACGGCTAACCGTATGTCAGTTAGTTCAGTGAGGCCACACGTGAATGAAGAAATGTCAAGTTTATGAATTGTTCGACTGTTCATAAGGCGGAACTGCAGTGTAAATAGTTTTATTATCAGCAGCCTGGTCTGTCAGACCGTCAGCATGCTGTACCTGGTCGGCCTGGGCCTGGGAGACGCGGCGGACATCACGGTGAAGGGGCTGGAGGCGGTCAGGAGGAGCTCCAGAGTTTACCTGGAGGCCTACACCTCCGTGCTCACCGTGGGGAAAGAAGCTCTGGTGAGTCTGAAGTCTGGACCTTGTGCACCAAGACCGACTGGATACACACGAACCGGATCCGGGAGAAAACAACGATTCGTTGTTGTATGCCAAAGTCCATTGAAAAATCTAGCTATTTAATGTTGCCTTGGTTATTGATAAACCTACATACCCGATAGAACATAACCGAAGTACCTTTTTCTAATATAAGGATCCGCCCTCAATTCGGCATACATATAATCTACCAAGCAGCATTTATTTAAGTTAAATCTCAACACTTAGAACTGGTTTGCCTGTTATTCCGACAGTCTTCTCCCACCAAAACACACCGCAGTGAGCTGCAGCAAGCAGAGTGAACCAGACCTCAAAGTTGAGATTTTATTAAAATAAAGAGCTGCTTGGTGGATCAGCTGTATGCCGAATTTACCAGAAGACCCCCGATGATTAATAATATGTCTTAATTCATGTTGTAGCAGATGAGTACACTTGATGATTACCAAAGCAGCATCAAACTCACACATTTTGAATGGACCTTGGGGTGAGGTTTTCTCCACACAAGAGAGAACTGAACAAATCGGGACTATGTCAAAACTGTATGAAAATGTGTAACTTCACCGTAATTAATACATGTTGAGATACATCCTCCTACATCTATGTATTGAAAACAGATTGATTTAAGATGCAGCCTGTTGTCAGCTGCAGTTATATTCTAGTCATTTAGCTGACTGTTATCCAGAGTGAGATCAACAGTAGGTTCATTCCTAGATCACCAACATTACAAGCAACCGATAATAAGGAGGTCAAAGGTCACAGCCCTGACAATAGATGGAGTGAATATTCTCAACAATATGAATATATATATATATATATATATATATATATGATGATCAATATAGAATGAGTATGGATGGTAGAGAAGTGAAGCTGAAAGACTGAGCTAGTTCTTTTTCTTCAGAGGCATCAGAGTGAGTAGAGAGATATGAAGTGATGCAGACGCTGTGTTAGGGCTGGGCGATATGGTTGAAATCAATATGATAATCATAAGGATTTTTCTCTATCAATATATATCATGATATGGTTCATGTATGCAAAATCATGTTAAATAATCAAATTCATGTTCATCTCATTGATCCGAATGGTGATGTTAGGTGTGATGTCAAACAAAACAGAAATATTCAAATAATATTCCTACCATACCTCATTTTATGAGTTTTTAAGTAAAATTTGCTTGTCATCAATTTAGACAGCAGAAATGTGTCACGATATCAAAATATCTTCATATCATCACGATATGATTCCACTGAAAGACGATAAACGATAATATTGAATTATCGCCCAGCCCTACGCTGTGTCTCGCTCTTATGTTTTACATAAAACATTAGACCTAAACTTCAGTTTCTTCCCATTTCATCAAATCATATCAGCCAGTTTCCAGGCAGTCTTCCTCAGCAGACGCAGAGATCGCTGCATGAAACAACACAAAGTACTTTTTTAAAGATTATTCTTTTTGGCATTTTCACCTTTATTACAGTGAAAAATATATGAAACTGTTGAATTTGATGAGAAGTTGTCCAGCTAGATGATAAACACAGGGAGCCAGAGGACTTTTCTTGTTTTCTCATGAAACATTGCGTCCTAGTTTTTAGTGTCTGTGAGGTTCATCTTCCACCGTTTCCAGTTTCTGCACCAACAGTCGACATTACTTCCTGAACTGAGGTTCAGGTTCAGCCTGATGGAAGTTGAGTGTTCAGCCTGATGGAAAAAGCATTAAAAATTCTAATTCAATTAAAGTCTTAGAATTCAATTGCATTCCATTTTGTAATGTACACGTTTCTCTCTCTTCCTGACACTGGCTTTAAATTAGGCAGCAGTCTACAAGGAGCTAGCCGACATCAGCAGTGTCCTACCAGTAATAATGTAATATTATTTGTTGAAGAGGCATTCAGGACCAAGAAATGACAACATGGACAGATCTCTGGCACAGCTTACAGCAGTAATAGACATAACCAATACAGTCACATTTATTTATTTTATCGGTAATCATATCAGACAATATAACGATCCCAATAATTATTGGAAAAATTGGCTACCTAAATCTATTAGCTACCTGAGCAGCGTGTTAGCTACCTCAGCAGTGTGTTAGCTACCTGAGTAGTGTGTTAGCTTGCTCAGCAGCATGTTAGCTACCTGAGTAGTGTGTTAGCTACCTCAGCAGCGTGTTAGCTACCTCAGCAGCATGTTAGCTACCTGAGCAGCGTGTTAGCTACCTGAGTAGTGTGTTAGCTACCTGAGTAGCGTGTTAGCTACCTGAGTAGCGTGTTAGCTACCTCAGCAGTGTGTTAGCTCAGCAGTGTGTTAGCTACCTGAGTAGTGTGTTAGTTACCTGAGTAGTGTGTTAGCTACCTGAGTAGTGTGTTAGCTACCTCAGCAGCGTGTTAGCTACCTCAGCAGTGTGTTAGCTACCTGAGTAGTGTGTTAGCTACCTGAGCAGTGTGTTAGCTACCTGAGTAGTGTGTTAGTTACCTGAGTAGTGTGTTCGCTACCTGAGTAGTGTGTTAGCTACCTCAGCAGTGTGTTAGCTACCTGAGTAGTGTGTTAGCTACCTGAGCAGTGTGTTAGCTACCTGAGTAGTGTGTTAGCTACCTGGGCAGTGTGTTAGCTACCTGAGTAGTTTGTTAGCTACCTCAGCAGTGTGTTAGCTCAGCAGTGTGTTAGCTACCTGAGTAGTGTGTTAGCTACCTCAGCAGTGTGTTAGCTACCTGAGTAGTGTGTTAGCTATCTGAGCAGTGTGTTAGCTACCTCAGCAGTGTGTTAGCTACCTGAGTAGTGTGTTAGCTACCTCAGCAGCGTGTTAGCTCAGCAGTGTATTAGCTACCTGAGTAGTGTGTTAGCTACCTGAGCAGTGTGTTAGCTACCTCGGCAGTGTGTTAGCTACCTGAGTAGTGTGTTAGCTACCTCAGCAGTGTGTTACCTCAGCAGTGTGTTAGCTACCTGAGTAGTGTGTTAGCTACCTCAGCAGTGTGTTAGCTACCTGAGCAGTGTGTTAGCTACCTCAGCAGTGTGTTAGCTCAGCAGTGTATTAGCTACCTCAGCAGCATGTTAACTCAGCAGTGTGTTAGCTCAGCAGCATGTTAACTCAGCAGTGTGTTAGCTCAGCAGTGTGTTAGCTCAGCAGTGTGTTAGCTCAGCAGTGTGTTAGCTCAGCAGTGTGTTAGCTCAGCAGCGTGTTAGCTCAGCAGCGTGTTAGCTCAGCAGCGTGTTAGCTCAGCAGCGTGTTAGCTCAGCAGTGTGTTAGCTCAGCAGTGTGTTAGCTCAGCAGCGTGTTAGCTCAGCAGTGTGTTAGCTCACTCAGCAGTGTGTTCTCCTCAGGAGGAGTTCTACGGACGGGAGCTGGTTCTGGCGGACAGAGATCTGGTGGAACAGGAAGCTGATGAGATCCTGAAAGACGCTGATGTCACTGACGTGGCCTTCCTGGTGGTGGGCGACCCGTTCGGGTGAGTTATGGTGCTGTTGTCCATATAAAGCTGTCTGATGGATCTTAATGAAGAAGGAGCGGTTACATGGAAACCTGGTTTGGATGTTAAAGGCTGACAGCAGGTCAGTTCTTCACATTGCTATGAAGGTTCCACCTTTTCTTTTTAGTATTTGTCTTGGTTTATTCCTTGGTTTATTTATTTTGGTTTCTTCATTATCACTCAATGTTTCTGATCATTGCTGCTTTAGGTATAAAGATAGCAAGAACAGATGGAATTGATCAATGTAAACTGTAGATATTAATGAGAAATATGAGGGTCGATCGATTTAGAAATCTTGTGTGCCGTCATTTGAATTGTAACATTATTGTTTAAATGGTAGTGACAGTTTGTACATGAAGGTAAAGTATATGAAAGGTTAGTACAGTCCAGTATGAAGAGCTGTTTGTATCAGACTGAGTTGAGAATATCTTCTGATATCTAACAGAGTGCTGAAGCCATTTTGTATCTGAACAGCAGAAGTGATTTGAGCTTCATGTCGCTGAGCCGCTCTGAGCAGCTGCAGCTCATATTGATTCAACCCAGATCTTGCTGTCTCAGCATATTGAGTCTTCTGGAAAGAACCGCTGCTGTATCTGACCACATATTTTTTCTGTCAGGCCTTCGCTGCGATCAGCTCAGCAATTTTCTCTCCCCAAAAACCACCGAGCGCTCGTCAGGACCGGCCGGCCCTCGTCTTTCCGTGAATTCCTTTCAGAGAGACGATGACAGAGCGAGCCGCAGCCGGAGGCGTGTGTATCTGAACATGTGTGTTTTCCTGCAGGGCCACCACCCACAGCGACCTGGTCCTGAGAGCGGTGAATGCTGGGATACCGTACCGGGTCATCCACAACGCCTCCATCATGAACGCGGTGGGCTGCTGCGGGCTGCAGGTAGGTCAGGAGGGATCGGCTTTGTCCCATCTGCTGCAGAGTCTCATTAAAACTCTCATTGTGCAGAGAGCCGCGGCGCTCAGCCCATCCATAACCCGCTGCATTGAGCTGTCAGGGGCCCATTGTGAGCCGAGGGGCCTCAGCTGTCGGCCGGCCTCTGATCTACAGCGCCACCCCTAACCCCCCCGCCCCCCCCCTTCCGTACCGCTGAGATTAGCGCTAACGCTAGCGGAGCGGGAGCCTCTCCAGTGGGAGGTTGTTAATATGGTAATGAGGGGCGGTCTATGCAAATGACCGTTCCCTCCGGTAGGGCGACCAGCGGCTTCACACCGCTGCTGTTAGGAATCCCATCAGGCCTGCTGTTTGGCCCCGCCCACTCACACATCGGCTTTCCATGCTTTACAAAATGGCAGAAGCAGCAGAGACAGAGGTTCACAGGAACGGCGTCGCATCAAACCGAGCTGCTGGATCTCCGGCCTCAGACCCTTCACCGCCCTCCCGGCTGCGGGCGGAGGGCGAGCGCCATGTTTATTTGTTTATTTGTTTATTTGTTTATTTGTTTATTAGTTTATTAGTTTATTAGGATCCCCATTAGCTCACGCCATGATGTCAGCTAGTCTTCCTGGGGTCCGACACAGAAAACACATTTTAACAAACAATTATATACATTATATACATTCAGACAACACATTACTTACAAAGCTCCATCATCAAATCATTAGACACTACAAAAAAAAAAAAAAAGAAAGAAAATTAGCAAGCAAGATGAGTCATCTACTGTTCGTTCATACAGTTAATTGTATTAAGTACTCTCTTATGGTTTTCTTGAAAGCGGCTCTGGTATTTGTTTTAATAACATGATCTGGTAAAGTGTCAGGAAGCGGCTCGGCCACAAGGCGAGACTTCCTCTTCACACGCTCACACAGAGGGCCGGGTACCTCAGATTTAGCCTCGGTTCCAAACGGCCTGATCCACCGGAACCGATCAGAGCGCGCTGAGCGACCCGAGAACAGGACAGACACAAATTACAGTTAGACAGTTAGACAGACATGGTGTTCTCTCTCTGTTTATACAGTAGGGATCAATAAGGGAATTGATGAAGAATCAGATTGATAAGAAGACTCAAAAATGGCAGTGGAATCAGTAAAATCCTAACAATACCAAGTCCTACACACACACACACACACACACACACACACACACACACACACACACTGAGAAACCCCACACTGAAGGAGTTGACCTCTGACCTTTGTCTCTCAGCTGTATAACTTCGGGGAGACGGTGTCCATCGTGTTCTGGACTGAAACCTGGAGACCAGAGAGTTTCTACGACAAGATCAGGAAGAACCGAGCCGCCGGCATGCACACCCTGTGTCTGCTGGGTGAGTCCACACACACACACACACACACACACACACACACACACACACACACACACACACACACACACACACACACACAGGTCTGAGCAGACCAGCATGTTTGAGGACCTACTGAAGTGGTCCTGCTGGTCTCCAGCAGTGGTTCTCAGGTTCCAGATCCTGCTGGTCTTCAGTCTAACCATGTGATCAGGGGCAGAGTCACACCTGGACACCAGGTGAATACAATGAAGGCTGGTAGGACAGAAACCCAGCAGGACTCTGAGTCCTGAGGACCAGGGGCCAGCTGCACAAAACACCTTAAGTTTTCTCCTTCAGTTTGACACTTAAGGCTTAATTTCTCCTCAGCTGAGAGACTTCAGGGTGTTGCACAGAATCCCTTAAAAGGTTTCCTTAGTTAAGGAAAAACGTTAAGGCATTTACTGCATTGAAAGAGATTTTACAGCGGTAAAATTCTACAGTTTCCATGGAGACGTTTGTTTGCTTGCTCTTGCGCTTGTGATACCTGTTATCTCCTCACCTGTTATCTCCTCACCTGTTATCTCCTCACCTGTTATCTCCTCACCTGTTATCTCCTCACCTGTTATCTCCTCACCTGTTATCACCTCACCTGTTATCTCCTCACCTGTTATCTCCTCACCTGTTATCTCCTCACCTGTTATCTCCTCACCTGTTATCACCTCACCTGTTATCTCCTCACCTGTTATCTCCTCACCTGTTATCACCTCACCTGTTATCTCCTCACCTGTTATCACCTCACCTGTTATCTCCTCACCTGTTATCTCCTCACCTGTTATCTCCTCACCTGTTATCACCTCACCTGTTATCACCTCACCTGTTATCTCCTCACCTGTTATCACCTCACCTGTTATCTCCTCACCTGTTATCTCCTCACCTGTTATCTCCTCACCTGTTATCTCCTCACCTGTTATCACCTCACCTGTTATCACCTCACCTGTTATCTCCTCACCTGTTATCGCCTCACAGAGTTGGCCTATAGATAGTGAAAAAATGGCAGAAGAAAAGACAAGAAAACCAAATTGGTCAGAGGAGGAAAAGATTATACTTCTGGAGGAATACAATAAAAGAAAGCACAAACTAAAAAGTAAATTTGATCCGCAAATAACAGCAAACAGAAAACAACGAATGTGGGAGGAAATTGCAACGAAAATTAATTCAAGCGTCTGGTGAAGAGGTTCATCCAAGAGTCCAAAAAAAATACGACAACTTCTTCATTTATCGCCATAAACTCAGCCATGTTGAGGTTAAGATAGAGTTTCTTTACTTTGGTTGCTAAGGTCTTTTGTGTAACAGTTTAACTTTAAGGGACTCCTTAAGTATAAGACCAAGATAAGGAGAAAACCTTAAATACTTAAGTGAACATTTTAAGGAAACCTTAAGGAGACTTAAGGGTGTTTTGTGCAACCGATTTTATTTTATGGAAACGTTAACTCGGACTTTAAGGAAAATCTTAACTTAAGGTGTTTTGTGCAACCGGTCCCAGGAGAGTCCATACCTGAGTCTGACAGTCTGGGATCAGCTGTCTGAACTTCAGCATCTGGACTGTAGATTAGACCGTCTGGACATGATGCGTCGTTCTCGCAATGCATCCTGGGTTTTTCCGTTCGTTCTCGTCGGTCAAGTCTCTCTCCGACGTTTCCTCCGCTGATGAGTGAACTTCCTGGATCTTTATCCTTCCTCCGTCCTTTTCAGATTTCTTTTGCTTTGGAATCGATCTTCAGCTAGATGTTACTTCTAAAACATCATGGAGGAACAAGAACGCATGAGAACCCAGGACTGAGAACCTGCTGTGAAGAACCGGTTCCTGATCACTGCAGCTGGATCTGGTGTGTGTGTGTGTGTGTGTGTGTGTGTGTGTGTGGGGCAGGCTGCCCCTCACACACACACACACACACACACACACACACATCAGACAGGTTTCAGTCTTCACCACAACAGCCTCACTGATCAGAGTGTTTCTGTAATTAGCTGAGTGTGTGTGTGTGTGTGTGTGTGTGTGTGTGTGTGTGTGTGTGTGTTGGGGGTGTGTGATCATAACTCTCTGCCCCCCCCCCCCAAATCTGGGGCTCAGCTGGTCGTCTGAGTGTCTACTTAATATTAATGAGCAGAGGAAGTGGAGGGATAAAAGAATAAAAGACATTAAACCAACAGCAGCCAGACAGATTCATCCATCATCCATCCGGTGCTGTCGCGCAGTGTGATTGGACAGTTGGTTGCCATGGTAACTCTCACCGCTTCCTTGCTTCCTTGATGTTTGCTTGATGAAGGTCCTGTGACCAAAACATCGCCATAAAGGTTTATCAAGGTGTTGACAGTGGGATGACTGACTGACTGATGACTTTCATCTGTGCAAAATTCCCAATTTTCTTCCCAACATCAAACGATCCAAATGGGGAAGGAAGGAAGGGAAGGGAAGGAAGAAAGGGAAGGAAGGAAGGGAAGGGAAGGAAGAAAGGGAAGGAAGGAAGGGAAGGCTGGCAGGAGGGAGAAAATATCATCAGTATTTCATCCCGTGCTGCCATGTTTGCAGAGGATGTAAACAAACTCGACAGTATCTTGTTACCACGGAGACGACAGAACGCCAACGTCTTCACCAAGGTGTCGATGTGAGACGAGATGGAGCAGAAAGATTCAGCAGGTTCAGGAGGTTCAGGAGGTTCAGCAGGTTCAGGAGGTTCAGGAGGTTCAGCAGGTTCAGCAGGTTCAGGAGGTTCAGCAGGTTCAGGAGGTTCAGCAGGTTCAGGAGGTTCAGGAGGTTCAGCAGGTTCAGGAGGTTCAGCAGGTTCAGCAGGTTCAGCAGGTTCAGGAGGTTCAGGAGGTTCAGCAGGTTCAGGAGGTTCAGCAGGTTCAGGAGGTTCAGCAGGTTCAGGAGGTTCAGGAGGTTCAGGAGGTTCAGCAGGTTCAGGAGGTTCAGGAGGTTCAGCAGGTTCAGCAGGTTCAGGAGGCTCAGCAGGTTCAGCAGGTTCAGCAGGTTCAGGAGGTTCAGGAGGTTCAGGAGGTTCAGGAGGTGGAGACGAGACTCCAGCTGCTGGACTGATCTGATCTGTTCTCATGTTTCTCTCCTAGATATCAAGATGAAAGAGCAGTCCATCGAAAATATGATGAGGTGAGAATCACCAGACACAAACCAACACCAACACCAACACCACCCAACACCACCTGCGTTGTGATGATTGACAGTTTGAGGGGCCTTGTGATTGGCTGGTTTGCTCCAGCACAAATGACATAGCAGGTCTGGAGGCGGCTGACGCTCTGTCACTCTGATGGTCTTCATTCAGACTCCTGATGCAGGTTTTTTTTACTCAATTCCTCTGATTGTGTGCTCCCACGGGGAGGCGGGGCTCCACGGGGAGGCGGGGCTCCACGGGGAGGCGGGGCTCCACAGGGAGGCGGGGCTCCACAGGGAGGCGGGGCTCTGCCTGTAGCAGCTGAGGACTGGCACCGGCCCAGGGCGGCCATTTTGTTCCTCATGTTGGTTTTGAGTGTTTAAAAAGAAAACCTGTAGGAAAGAGGTTAAACTCACTGTTGGACTGTTTCACTGGTGAAAACGACGTCTTTTATAGCACTGAGCTACTGGAGGGGGAGGGGGAGGGGGGTTGGTGAGGGGGAGGGGGAGGGGGAGGGGGAGGGGGAGGGGGAGGGTTTAGACCCTGTAATAGCATCCTAATGGGATCCAGCTCTGTCCAAGTTCCTCTCTAAGTGAGTGTAAGAAGCTGAGGTGAACCTCAGTGATCGGATGCTCTGCATACCGAACTGTATGAGCTCAAGGAAAAGGAAACAGCTTCTGCTCTCACATTTCCTCCAGACCACAGACCGCCTCCAGACCACAGACCGCCTCCAGACCACAGACCGCCTCCTGCAGCAGAGCCGGCCGGACCGGAGCTGCATCTATTACTTCTGCAGTTATTCTCTCTTTTCAAAGATCAGTTTTAGGGCCATTTTTGCCTGATTTGAAAGTTGACCGTAGAGAGAGACAGGACAGATTTGGAGAGAGGATGATGTGTGAAGAAGGTCCAGGCAGGATCCCCCCCCCCCCCCCCCCCAAAAAAAAAAATGTGACTGAAAACATACTGAGCAGCATGAACCAGCATAAACTTCCAAAACTGATCCAGCCTTCTGCCTGGAGTTTATTATTTCTGAATGTTTGTGGTGTTTCTGAGCGTCGGCCTTTTGGCAGCAGGTCTGTCCTGCAACCAAAACCACTGCTGTAGAAAAGCTGATGCTAGCTAGCTAAGCTAACCAGCAGCTACCTGTCCCAACAGAAAACAGGCGACTCATCCTCATCCTCCTCCTCCTCCTCCTCCTCTCCCTCGGTACTCTGCAGCAGGTGAAAGCAACAGACTCACTCTCACCTGCTCAGCTTGGCGTTTCCCTCGCTGTGCTTGTGTTTCTTACCTTTCTGGCCGCAGTTAACGAAATTCAGTTTTACCTAAAAGTCAAAGCAAGAGGATGAGGAGCGGAGTGAGGATGAGGAGCTCACACTGCCAGCTGAGTGTTTGATGTGAATGAAGAGTTGACTCGCTCTGCTGTGTGTGTGTGTGTGTGTGTGTGTGTGTGTGTGTGTGTGTGTGTGTGTGTGTGTGTGTGTGTGTGTGTGTGTGTGTGTGTGTGTGTGTGTCAGAGGGAGGAAGATCTACGAGCCGCCGCGCTTCCTGACGGTCAGCCAGGCCGCAGACCAGCTGCTGCAGGTCGTCCAGAGGAGGCGGGAGGAGGAGGAGGAGGGGGAGGAGCCAGGTGAGTGGGACGAGGAGGAGGAGGAGGAGGGAGGGGATACAGTGGAGTTGTATGGCTGCTGGGACACGAGGCTTTACTGGACCAGACTTGTTAGCAAAACAAATTCATTTCTGATTTAGTTATTTTCACAGGATTAGTTGAGGATAAGAAATGCATTAAAAACACCAGACTGATCCTTTAACCCTGGGATCCGGTCTGCTCAGTGTGTCCACATCTGATATTGATAACTAATATTACACTGGTCTGTACAAAATAGTCAAATTTGCTGTTCTCCTGCTGTTCCTCTGCTGTTCTCCTCCCGTTCCTTTACTGTTCTCCTGCTGTTCTTCTACTGTTCCTCTGCTGTTCCTCTATTGTACTCCTGCTGTTCCTCTACTGTTCTCCTGCTGTTCTCCTGTTGTTCCTCTACTGTTCTGCTGTTCCTCTGCTGTTCTCCTGCTGTTCCTCTACTGTTCTGCTGTTCCTCTACTGTTCTCCTGCTGTTCTCCTGTTGTTCCTCTACTGTTCTGCTGTTCCTCTGCTGTTCCCCAACTCTCCTGCTGTTCTCCCCGTTTTGCTGTTCCTCTAATGTTCTCCTGCTGTTCCTCTACTGTTCTCCTGCTGTTCTCCCCGTTTTGCTGTTCCTCTACTGTTCTCCTGCTGTTCCTCTACTGTTCTCCTGTTGTTCCTCTACTGCTCTGCTGTTCTCCCCGTTTTGCTGTTCCTCTGCTGTTCTCCTGCTGTTCCTCTACTCTCCTGCTGTTCTCCCCCTGTTTTGCTGTTCCTCTGCTGTTCCTCTACTGTTCTCCTACTGTTCCTCTACTGTTCTCCTACTGTTCCTCTACTGTTCTCCTGCTGTTCTCCTACTGTTCCTCTACTGTTCTCCTACTGTTCCTCTACTGTTCCTCTACTGTTCTCCTGCTGTTCCTCTACTGTTCTCCTGCTGTTCCTCTACTGTTCCTCTACTGTTCTCCTGCTCTTCCCCAACTCTCCTGCTGTTCTCCCCGTTTTGCTGTTCCTCTGCTGTTCCTCTACTGTTCTCCTGCTGTTCTCCTACTGTTCCTCTACTGTTCTCCTGCTCTTCCCCAACTCTCCTGCTGTTCTCCCCGTTTTGCTGTTCCTCTGCTGTTCCTCTACTGTTCTCCTGCTGTTCTCCTACTGTTCCTCTACTGTTCTCCTGCTGTTCTCCCCCTGTTTTGCTGTTCCTCTACTGTTCTCCTGTTGTTCCTCTACTGTTCTCCTGCTGTTCCTCTACTCTCCTGCTGTTCTCCCACTGTTTTGCTGTTCCTCTGCTCTTCCTCTACTGTTCTCCTGCTGCTCTCCTGCTGTTCTCCCCGTTTTGCTGTTCCTCTGCTGTTCCTCTACTGTTCTCCTGCTGTTCTCCTACTGTTCCTCTACTGTTCTCCTGCTGTTCTCCCCCTGTTTTGCTGTTCCTCTACTGTTCTCCTGCTGTTCTCCTGTTGTTCCTCTACTGTTCTCCTGCTGTTCCTCTACTGTTCTCCTGCTGTTCCTCTACTGTTCCTCTGCTGTTCCTCTATTGTTCTCCTGCTGTTCCTCTACTGTTCTCCTGCTGTTCTCCTGTTGTTCCTCTACTGTTCTGCTGTTCCTCTGCTGTTCCCCAACTCTCCTGCTGTTCTCCCCGTTTTGCTGTTCCTCTACTGTTCTCCTGCTGTTCCTCTACTGTTCTCCTGCTGTTCCCCAACTCTCCTGCTGTTCTCCCCGTTTTGCTGTTCCTCTACTGTTCTCCTGTTGTTCCTCTACTGTTCTGCTGTTCTCCCCCTGTTTTGCTGTTCCTCTACTGTTCTCCTGCTGTTCCTCTACTCTCCTGCTGTTCTCCCCCTGTTTTGCTGTTCCTCTGCTGTTCCTCTACTGTTCTCCTACTGTTCTCCTACTGTTCCTCTACTGTTCCTCTACTGTTCTCCTGCTGTTCTCCTACTGTTCCTCTACTGTTCTCCTGCTGTTCCTCTACTGTTCCTCTACTGTTCTCCTGCTGTTCCTCTACTGTTCTCCTGCTGTTCCTCTACTGTTCTCCTGCTCTTCCCCAACTCTCCTGCTGTTCTCCCCGTTTTGCTGTTCCTCTGCTGTTCCTCTACTGTTCTCCTGCTGTTCTCCTACTGTTCCTCTACTGTTCTCCTGCTGTTCTCCCCCTGTTTTGCTGTTCCTCTACTGTTCTCCTGCTGTTCTCCTGTTGTTCCTCTACTGTTCTCCTGCTGTTCCTCTACTCTCCTGCTGTTCTCCCACTGTTTTGCTGTTCCTCTGCTCTTCCTCTACTGTTCTCCTGCTGCTCTCCTGCTGTTCTCCCCGTTTTGCTGTTCCTCTACTGTTCTCCTGCTGTTCCTCTACTGTTCTCCTGCTGTTCCTCTGCTCTTCCTCTACTGTTCTCCTGCTGTTCCTCTACTGTTCTCCCCCTGTTTTGCTGTTCCTCTACTGTTCTCCTGCTGTTCCTCTGCTGTTCTCCTGCTGTTCCTCTACTCTCCTGCTGTTCTCCCACTGTTTTGCTGTTCCTCTGCTCTTCCTCTACTGTTCTCCTGCTGCTCTCCTGCTGTTCTCCCCGTTTTGCTCTTCCTCTACTGTTCTCCTGCTGTTCCTCTACTGTTCTCCTGTTGTTCCTCTACTGTTCTGCTGTTCTCCTGCTGTTCCTCTACTCTCCTGCTGTTCTCCCCCTGTTTTGCTGTTCCTCTACTGTTCCTCTACTGTTCCTCTACTGTTCTCCTACTGTTCCTCTACTGTTCTCCTACTGTTCCTCTACTGTTCTCCTGCTGTTCCTCTACTGTTCTCCTACTGTTCCTCTACTGTTCCTCTACTGTTCTCCTGCTGTTCTCCTACTGTTCCTCTACTGTTCTCCTGCTGTTCTCCCCCTGTTTTGCTGTTCCTCTACTGTTCTCCTGCTGTTCTCCTGTTGTTCCTCTACTGTTCTCCTGCTGTTCCTCTACTGTTCTCCTACTGTTCCTCTACTGTTCTCCTGCTGTTCTCCTGTTGTTCCTCTACTGTTCTCCTACTGTTCCTCTACTGTTCTCCTACTGTTCCTCTACTGTTCTCCTGCTGTTCCTCTACTGTTCTCCTGCTGTTCCTCTACTGTTCTCCTGCTGTTCTCCCCGTTTTGCTGTTCCTCTGCTGTTCCTCTACTGTTCTCCTGCTGTTCTCCTGTTGTTCCTCTACTGTTCTCCTGCTGTTCCTCTACTCTCCTGCTGTTCTCCCACTGTTTTGCTGTTCCTCTGCTCTTCCTCTACTGTTCTCCTGCTGCTCTCCTGCTGTTCTCCCCGTTTTGCTGTTCCTCTACTGTTCTCCTGCTGTTCCTCTACTGTTCTCCTGCTGTTCCTCTGCTCTTCCTCTACTGTTCTCCTGCTGTTCCTCTACTGTTCTCCCCCTGTTTTGCTGTTCCTCTACTGTTCTCCTGCTGTTCCTCTGCTGTTCTCCTGCTGTTCCTCTACTCTCCTGCTGTTCTCCCACTGTTTTGCTGTTCCTCTGCTGTTCCTCTACTGTTCTCCTACTGTTCCTCTACTGTTCCTCTACTGTTCTCCTACTGTTCCTCTACTGTTCCTCTACTGTTCTCCTGCTGTTCTCCTACTGTTCCTCTACTGTTCTCCTGCTGTTCTCCCCCTGTTTTGCTGTTCCTCTACTGTTCTCCTGCTGTTCTCCTGTTGTTCCTCTACTGTTCTCCTGCTGTTCCTCTACTGTTCTCCTACTGTTCCTCTACTGTTCTCCTGCTGTTCTCCTGTTGTTCCTCTACTGTTCTCCTACTGTTCCTCTACTGTTCCTCTACTGTTCTCCTGCTGTTCCTCTACTGTTCTCCTGCTGTTCTCCCCGTTTTGCTGTTCCTCTGCTGTTCCTCTACTGTTCTCCTGCTGTTCTCCTGTTGTTCCTCTACTGTTCTCCTGCTGTTCCTCTACTCTCCTGCTGTTCTCCCACTGTTTTGCTGTTCCTCTGCTCTTCCTCTACTGTTCTCCTGCTGCTCTCCTGCTGTTCTCCCCGTTTTGCTGTTCCTCTACTGTTCTCCTGCTGTTCCTCTACTGTTCTCCTGCTGTTCCTCTGCTCTTCCTCTACTGTTCTCCTGCTGTTCCTCTACTGTTCTCCCCCTGTTTTGCTGTTCCTCTACTGTTCTCCTGCTGTTCCTCTGCTGTTCTCCTGCTGTTCCTCTACTCTCCTGCTGTTCTCCCACTGTTTTGCTGTTCCTCTGCTCTTCCTCTACTGTTCTCCTGCTGCTCTCCTGCTGTTCTCCCCGTTTTGCTCTTCCTCTACTGTTCTCCTGCTGTTCCTCTACTGTTCTCCTGTTGTTCCTCTACTGTTCTGCTGTTCTCCTGCTGTTCCTCTACTCTCCTGCTGTTCTCCCCCTGTTTTGCTGTTCCTCTACTGTTCCTCTACTGTTCTCCTACTGTTCCTCTACTGTTCTCCTACTGTTCCTCTACTGTTCTCCTACTGTTCCTCTACTGTTCTCCTGCTGTTCCTCTACTGTTCTCCTACTGTTCCTCTACTGTTCCTCTACTGTTCTCCTGCTGTTCTCCTACTGTTCCTCTACTGTTCTCCTGCTGTTCTCCCCCTGTTTTGCTGTTCCTCTACTGTTCTCCTGCTGTTCTCCTGTTGTTCCTCTACTGTTCTCCTGCTGTTCCTCTACTGTTCTCCTACTGTTCCTCTACTGTTCTCCTGCTGTTCCTCTACTGTTCTCCTGCTGTTCTCCCCGTTTTGCTGTTCCTCTACTGTTCTCCTGCTGTTCTCCTGTTGTTCCTCTACTGTTCTCCTGCTGTTCCTCTACTGTTCTCCTGCTGTTCCTCTGCTCTTCCTCTACTGTTCTCCTGCTGTTCCTCTACTGTTCTCCCCCTGTTTTGCTGTTCCTCTACTGTTCTCCTGCTGTTCCTCTGCTGTTCTCCTGCTGTTCCTCTACTCTCCTGCTGTTCTCCCACTGTTTTGCTGTTCCTCTGCTCTTCCTCTACTGTTCTCCTGCTGCTCTCCTGCTGTTCTCCCCGTTTTGCTCTTCCTCTACTGTTCTCCTGTTATTCCTCTACTGTTCTGCTGTTCATCTGCTGTTCTCCTGCTGTTCCTCTACTCTCCTGCTGTTCTCCCCCTGTTTTGCTGTTCCTCTACTGTTCTCCTACTGTTCCTCTACTGTTCTCCTGCTCTTCCCCAACTCTCCCGCTGTTCTCCCCGTTTTGCTGTTCCTCTGCTCTTCCTCTACTGTTCTCCTGCTGTTCCTCTAATGTTCTCCTGCTGTTCCTCTACTGTTCCCCTGCAGGCCTGACGGAGAACACGGTGTGTGTGGGCGTGGCCCGGCTCGGCGCTGACGACCAGCTGATCCGGACGGCGACGCTGCGTCAGCTGGCATCATGTGACCTCGGCGCTCCGCTCCATTCGCTGATCGTCACCGGTCAGCTCCACCCGCTGGAGGTGGACATGCTGCGCCTGACCGCAGAACCAAACGCACTCGACCACCTCCACATGACGGACAGCTCCACATACACATCTTAACACACACACACACACACACACACACTATGCCCAACATGTCTGTTTTACATGTGAAGTGAATAAACATGAGAACTCTCAGTATCAGTGACAGAGTGATGCAGTAGAGTTATTTATTACAGTTGAAAAACAGATTGCAACTGGCCAACTGGTCACATGGTTTTGGCAAATCAAAGCGATGAGGAACATCATCACGCACACACACACACACACACACACACACACACACACACACACACACACACACACACACACACACACACACACACACACACACACACACACACACACACACACACACACACTCACTCACACATACAGGATGAGTTGGGACGGCCTGGTGTCGCTTAAGGCTTCAGTCGCAGCAGTGATGATGTCACAGGAAGTCGACTGCACTCTGGAGGAAACACTCAGGAAAACAACGGGATCTGACTCAGATTGTCTGACTCCTGACGAAGGCACTTACCCAGAATGCTTCAGCTCCAGTCTACAGAGTGCAGTAGATGGAGATGAGTCACACTGTGTCATGAACACTGATGTCGTCCTCTGTCACCAGCCGCTACAGATTCATAAAAAAAAAAAGGGGGGGGGGCTTGTATGAGTTCATCCAGGATGCCGGACTAGAGCATCATGGGAGATCACAGTCAAGTTCTAGTTGCCATCTTGGCTAGTCCGCCCCGCCTGGCCTCGATCTGTCCTGCAGTGGAGCCGCTTCTTCATTGGTCCTTGTCGGGGGTCAGAGGTCAACCCAGAGCAGCACACCGAGGGCTTTGGTCCCAGGAGTCCAGAGGAGGGGGAGGAGCTTCTACATGGCCGCCACGTCGATCTGGACGTACAGCTGCCGCACTCCTGCCTGCACACACACACACACACACACACACACAAGGCACACTGCATGACCTTTGACCTCTGAATTTGACATGTGCAGGGTTAAGGTTTAGGTTATCTGGGTGAAAATGTGGTGAGTCTAGCTCAGGATCCAGCAGGTTAATGTTAGGTTAGGGTTACATCACATGACATCACATCACATGACGTCATTTTTCAGACGCTTCTGTCCACAGTGACTTACAATAAGTGCATTTTGTCAACAGTAATCAAACCGACCGTATGTCACAGTCTTCATCAGCTAAGACTTTAATAGCAAAATCTTTTTTTTTTTAGGTTAAGGTTAGGTTAAAGCTCCATCTCCTCTGTCCAGAGTTTTATTTAGTGTCTTTCTGTCCATTCAAAGCTGTGTGTGTGGTGTCATGAACCAAAAACACTCTCAATCCATTTCTCCACGTTCATTTTCCAGCATCTCTCTGAGCCTTACCAAGAACAGGCCGTTTCTGTCTCCGTGTCTTTAAGGCTCATTAATATTAACGACCCTCCGTTCCGATCGGCTAACCGTTTCCAGAGTGAAACGTGAGACGCCGCGGCCCGGCGGCTACAGGTAGGGAAAACTCTCCGGTAATAAACAACGACAACCGCTCGACCGCTTTGAAAAAAACACTTTGTTAGTCTGTTATTTCTTACAAAAATGATAATGAGCGAACCTTTGTGACGTCACAAAGTTACGGAAGTCCAAACGGCTCGTTTAGAGGCTCGCTGCACTAATATGGATTGTGTGGATTTAGTTTTGATACTTTCACCATGTTTAGATAGACCATCCAACTCCTTTATCACCACAGAGGAAGAGGAGTCCTGCTGCACACCATGTGGAGCTTTGAGGTTGGTGTTGGTTAGGTTAAGGTTAGGTAGTGTTGGTGTTGGTTAGGTTAAGGTTAGGTAGTGTTGGTGTTGGTTACCTGGGTGAAGATGTGGTGAGTCTGGCTCAGGATCCAGCGGCTGTCTGCGTCCGGAGCGATCAGCAGCTTCAGTGTGCCGATGTAAACATCAGAACACAGAGTCCAGAAGTGAGGCTCCTGCAGGTTATACACTCCCTGCAGCTGCTGCACCTACACACACACACACACACACACACACACACACACACACACACACACACACACACACACACACACACACACACACACACACACACACACACACACACACACACACACACACACACACACACACAGTATATGTCATTATTGGGAATGCATGGCTCTCATGAACACAGAATGATCTCCCTAAGCAGACTTCAGGTGCAGTGGTACTGGGCGGAGGCGGCTGCCAGATTACAAATGCAATCAGTTGACCTGATTCACACGGCGGCCATTTTGAACCGTGTGGGTGTGAAACTACCTGGGAGAGCGGCTGCAGTCGCTCTGAGCCAACATGCAAAACATTCATGATTTCACCGATTCACCCTCAGAAACACATTAGCAACAATCCAGAGGGATGTCAGGTCACATTGTAATGTGTAATAATAATAGCTTAATAGCTAGTAAGCTAACTAGCTAACTGCCTGCAGTTCCTCAGACTGTGAGCTGATCTGATCTCAGTTCAGTCTGTCTGTCCTCATCTTCTCGTAGTTTCCACCCTGAGAAATGGCCGCCCTGTGAATAAGGTGCACCCCACCCTTCCCAGTGTGTGTGATGTGGTGTGGTGTGGTGTGGTGGTGGTGGGGGGGGGCAACTCACCCTCTGGTAGCAGCCTGGCAGGGCATGGTCCAGCACAGGAGGAGTCCGCTGCATCAGGATCCCGATGGACTCCCTCAGTAACGGCACCACACTGGGGTCAGAGAGGTCAGAGAGGTCAGGGGTCAGAGGTCAGAGGTCAGACTGAGCACTGCAGCAGCCTGACAGACTGTAACTCTCAGACTGAGCAGCCTGTCAGGAAACTACATGTGGCAGCTATTAGTGGTTTCTGGCCTGGCTGAGGCTCCACCCCTCTCCAACCACACAGCCTTCAAACTCCCAAAACAAACGCCCCCCAACTCTGCTTCCACATCCACAACCACATCCACCGTACTGCTAATACTACTACTGTTACTACTACTACTACTACTACTGCTACTACTACCACTACCAATACTACTAGTACTACTACTATATTGTTATTATTACTACTGCTACTGTTACTGCTACTACTGCTGCAGCTTGTGTCTCTTCAGAGTTACAAACCACATGAAGTCTTCAGTCCATTTAGAGCTTTTAGGAAACCTGACTGTTTACAGTGAGGACCTACAGACCGGCAGACCTGCAGACCTGTAGACCGGCTCAGGAACTGTTTAAGATCAAATAGTTGTGAGGTTTTCTCGAGTCGTGCGGCAGGAGAAACAGGAAGCTCAGCTCTGACTTCACACTATTGTTCCCTGCTTCCTGGTCACGCTGCATTCCTATTGGACAGAGTCATGTGGAGATGATGTCAGCCGCAGCAGGAGAACCGACGCCACGATGACAAACAAGCAGCAGCAGCTGCAGTCCGGCTGTCAGATCCAAACCTTCAATCTGACCGACTCAAACCGACTAAAACTGCATCAGCAGCCTGTCATTAGAGCAGAGCCGAGGCCATTGGAGGAGAAGGCTGTCATTAGAGCCAAACCCCGCCCACAACAAAGAGCTGGCCGCACACACACACACACACACACACACACACACACACACACACACACACACACAGCTCCGCAGGCCGCTGCTGGGAACAAGGCGAGTGTTGGTTAAGCCCCGCCCACCCTGCAGCCTAACGGGCTGTAATTACAGCTGTCAATCAGCAGAGTGGAGAGCAGGCCACACCCAGTATGCAGTGAGAGTGTGTGTGTGTGTGTGTGAGTGTGTGTGTGTGTGTGTGTACTGTATGTGTGTGTGTGTGTGTGTGTGTGTACTGTATGTGTGTGTGTGTGTGTGTGTGTGTGTGTGTGTGTGTGTGTGTGTGTGTGTACTGTATGTGTGTGTGTGTGTGTGTGTGTGTGTGTGTGTGTGTGTGTGTGTGTGTGTGTACCTGACTCCGATCAGGATGGAGATGAGCATGGAGCAGATGGGGTCTGCGATCATCAGCTCGTATTTCTGCATCAGAACAGCAGAGATGATGACGCCCACACTGCCCAACGTGTCCGCCACGATGTGCAGGAACACTCCTGCTCACAGACAGAGAGACAGACAGGTCACTGACTGACTGACAGACAGGCAGGGAGACAGACAGGTCACTGACTGACTGACAGACAGACAGGTCACTGACTGACAGACAGACAGGCAGACAGGCAGGGAGACAGACAGGTCACTGACTGACAGACAGACAGGCAGGGAGACAGACAGGTCACTGACTGACTGACAGACAGGCAAGGAGACAGACAGGTCACTGACTGACTGACAGACAGACAGGTCACTGACTGACAGACAGACAGGCAGACAGGCAGGGAGACAGACAGGTCACTGACTGACAGACAGACAGGCAGACAGGCAGGGAGACAGACAGGTCACTGACTGACTGACAGACAGACAGGTCACTGACTGACAGACAGACAGGCAGACAGGCAGGGAGACAGACAGGTCACTGACTGACTGACAGACAGGCAGGGAGACAGACAGGTCACTGACTGACAGACAGACAGGCAGACAGGCAGGGAGACAGACAGGTCACTGACTGACAGACAGACAGGCAGGGAGACAGACAGGTCACTGACTGACTGACAGACAGGCAA